>NC_087252.1:6010200-6310200 GCF_037042905.1 Lytechinus pictus
ACTAACAACCTGGCATTATAATGCCTCCTCAATGCTTACATGTGTCTTCGTGTATACTCAGCCAAGGTCTGGTGTATATTGTATCAATACACCCAGAAGTGGATACAACCTAAATCAAATGTTTGGAATTTGGGGAGACTGACCTTGGAAATGTGTGTTGGATTTCACATGGAAATGTGGATACTTTTCGTTTCAGGATGGCATTACCCGTTCATAATTGGCAAATGTCGATATTGAGCATTTTGTGAAGTTAACATTCATATTCCTCGCATGTCAACGTTGTCCAAGGTGTCAGCTTAATATACACACAACGCCGTAATGAATGGAGCTGAAGCACTTAATTAGTTATGAGAATCTTATTTTAACTCCTCTTGGCAAGACAAGGTGATGAATAGAAGAAACGAGTGAAAAGCAGGGGGAAGGAAAGGGGGAATGGGAAGAAGTAAGTGGATTTAGAACAACATCAATAACAAGGACGATGAAAAAGAAGAGGGATGGAAAATTTATGATGGTGGTGGTGTAAAGTATTGATCATAATGGTGTTGATCATCAATGTAATGATACTGATTATGACGACGACAATGATGGTGTAAATAAAAAGAACGATTAGAAATAAAGAGGTAAAGAGCAGAATGATGAGGTGTAGTAGAAGAAGCAGAAAGGGGGACAAATGGACACATTGAAATAAAGCAAAAGGTGAATACGAAAAATAACTATATATATATGAGCATTGTCTATGTAAAAAGAAAACGTATGCCTACCTTGGATATATTTCCTGGAACAAACCGTAGACCTGAAAAAGACCAACAACAAAAAAAGAATGAGATTATTATCGTGTCATCATGGAGTTGCGCTAAAGTTATTAATGTTGGACATTGTCAAAAAGGGATAGCTGAGGGAGTGTTAACATTCTCCCAAGCGAACATCGGGTATTTCTTTAGTCAACACTATTAAAACGACAATAACGAGCACAAATACAACTAAAATGTATATGAAACAGTTTGACTGTTTTACTCTTCGTTCATGCAAAAATAACGTTTACATCCATTAACCAGTCATATTTTGATCAAGATTATTGTTGCGTGCAAATATTGTTTGTTTCCATAAGATTATCATTTATTTGTGACCACAATCCCACAGAGAATCACATATATTACAACTGCTAGTAGGATAGAAATTTGATCGTTGTGAAATTAATACCACATCAGAAAATGAAAGAAAAAAAACCGTGATGGTCGTTTTTTGTGTGTTTTTTTTTTTACTTGGTTATTCAGAGTATTTTAACAACCGTTCATGATCCAATAACGGTATATCAAATGCCCATCACATTTTTCTTGTCCATATTTTATTCATCATTTTTATGTGGTTTTTGCAAACAATGTGGTACTGGTAAACAGTAAGCAGTACGATTGCAAATTGGTTGTAAATATGTATCAGTATGATAGCATAACTCGTTCAATTAAGTAACAAAATTAGCTTTAAATATCATTCAATGGTATTACTTTTATACAATCATCGCTTAAATCTTCTTTTTTTTTTACAGCCAAACATTTTAACAAAGTAATTTATCATCGAGCAAGTGTGCATAGTTGTAAATTAACATCACCAATTAACCAAACTTATAACATCATCATCATCAATAAATACAATATATATCTTTACATTTTAACTTTCATATTGATTTTATTAAAAAAAAGATACCAATATAAAGATATCAAGAAAAGGGTTATGCCAAGGTTGAAATGGATATTTACGAATTGATAAAGAAACAACACAGAAAATCATTTTTTTAAATATAAACCGCATTGGCATTTTCCTTGATCACAGTAACATCTGTGTGAATAAAAAGAACGGACCAAGGAAATGAATGACGTTGCTGGAAGTATATATAGTAGCATTGGGGAAACAAATTATACATTAATTATATTATTTACGGTTTTCATTTAGCGTGATGGCATAATCATGATAAAAAAAAACACCTCCCTTGTATTGTTTTTTTTCTTCGTCTTCTTATTTGAGGCTTAAAGTGGATCTGTCGTCCGATGAGCTGAAACGCGTATGAAACTTTTTGCGCATGCAAATTGTAGAAAAGTAGAGAGTTAAAACCGCCCTAAACGATTTCCGCAAGCGTTAAATCGATGTTGCTCTTCCAACACCATTCAACAGTTCATGTCATGGATAAGAACATCCCCCTCCCGACCAAAAAATATATATGTAAATTAATAAATATATATAGACAAATGAAAAATACTAAATAAATAAATAAATAATACATAAACAAAAATTAATTAGTAAAATTGAGTAAATGAATAATGATAATTAATTAGTTAATTAATTTATATTAAAAAAAATGATACAGAATAGAGAAGGGAATACAAAACACTACTTAAGAAAGGTCTACTTCTTGGGTCATGGAATTTCAAGTGATTTACTTCATGCCATTACCAGCCCTTAATTCGCATACCACAATTGACGAGCAAAACTCTGCAATGTCTCAACCTTTCCCAATCTGTATAAGATTCGATAAAATAGCGGATTTTTGTACATCACCTTTTTTTAATTATTATTTGAATCAGCTTCTCAATGCTGTTTAAGTCCTGTGTTGAAGGGCGTTTTTTAATTCTTCCCAAACAAACGTAATCTGAAAGTTACAAACTGGTTTATTGGTACGTATATAACCATGAACCAAGGTCCATAATAGAAGACAGTGAATCGGTGTCATAGCAGATGATATCCCTCTTGAATTATAACATGAAAATGACTCTGCGTTATGACTGCAAGCTATTCTGATACACGAGCACCTAACAGATATGTGGGTTAATGACCACGAGTAAGATTCCATGTAGTTGATCATAGCGCCTTGGCGCCAAAAGTAAATTGCGCGGGAAGTATGGTATCATTTAGTGTCTGCTTCATGTCACATGATTCAACTATAGTCATTAATCTCAGCAATATGATCAATGTAACTCGTCCTGATATGCAAATATAAGAAGCGAAAGGTTCGGCCACACTAACAGGTAAAATGTTATGTCAGGATCGACACGTTCGTTTTCATTCCGATTCTTGGATTATCATCTAAAGATTAGTGGTTACGTGAGTTGCGAAATATCACGAAAAAAAAATGTATAAAATTCATTTCCTGAACATCTTCAACTCACCATTCCTTGTCATGATGTATTAAAAAAAATATGAATTGTAGTGACATGTGTAACTGCGTTCAGGGGGAGGTGGTGGATAATTGTACGATTAGTAGCAGAGTAGGAAATCAAATACTACTACCACCATACTACTTCTACTACTACTACTACTACTACTACTACTACTGCTGCTGCTAATACTACAATACTACTACTAATACTACTAATACAGTACTAATACTAATGCTGCTGCTGCTACTACTACAATACTACTACTAATACTACTAATACTACTACAGTACTACTACTACTACTAATGTTGCTGCTGCTACTACTACTACTACTACTGCTACTACTTCTACTACTACTACTACTACTACTACTACTCATGCTACTGCTGCTGCTGCTGCTACTACTACAGTACTACTACTACTGCTACTACTACTACTACTAATATATCTATCAAGACGTTTATAGGAGCGCCTTGAGCACCTACCAAGATAAATATATGCGCAAAATAAATACCCTATATTACTATTATTATTATTACTAATAATAATAATCATAATGATAAGAAGAAGAATATCACTACTACTGATAATAATTTTACTAGTTACTCGTTAAATAAGATTGATGTTAGTATCTTTGCCAGTTGTTCTTGTTGATTTCTTAGATTTTTTTTCTTTTAGGTTTCTGTGCGTTTGTTTTTCTCTTTTGTTTTACCTCTTCATCATTTACCTCGCATTCTTATAAAACAAAAAACAATTGCGATGTCACAAATAATTCAATTTCACGATCATATTATTGATCGTCGTCTTCAATATAAATGGGATAAATACGATAAAGTAGTATATAGATATGTGTTTGCTCCTCTTATGATTTCGCCATAAATGGTCATCTGAACGTGTTTAATTGGTGAGGTTCGCAGCTATGCTATCAAGCTCTTATTTAGCCACTCTGGAAGAAAGTGCGATCTCTCTAATTAGACAGTTGTACGATCCCGCACGTAGTAATTTTCATTAACCATTGCAATTAACCCGTTGGCTACACGAGCTCAGCCTACCCAACTTGTCTAAAAGCGGGATTGTAATAATATCAGACCCGATGGGTTATTAGTACTTCACTTATATGATGCAGAAACATTGTAGATGGGAGTCTAAAGCTAAATGGCCGCCTATCACATGCTAAGATAGTCAAGACGTTTGTGGTGCTCGCTACATGTACTTTATCTTTTTTGAAGACGGATTTGGGAGGAGGCAACTTAAAGACAGTGCTTTCCCATGCAGGGGACAATTTTCCTATACATACGCGACAAGTACGGGACCAGTTTTTTGTTCGCGTTGAGCCAGTAGCTTTCGCTCCGCGAAATATGGAGTATTCAAGAACACTGTAAATGTATTAAAAATGCCCTCAAATGACAATAAACAGCTGGAAGGTAGTTTTCGAAAATTTGTGAACCGAAACAGCAGTTTCGTCCTAACTTTCGGAAGTGACGAAAAATTGCAAATCGTTTGACTTGGGGATTAAACTGCTATTTTGAATCATCAATTTCGACAAAGACTTCTCGGTTATCCATTACCATGACTGGCATTTGAGAATACATTTTCTTTGTTCTTGAATCTCTGTGCGTCGCTAAGCTACAATGTAAAACCCCGATAGTACGATGGTATCAATTTTTTTTTAGGGGGGTTGCTGTTTCATTTGGGGCTGTTTTAAAGATTGACGATATATGTTTTGCAGTCAGAAGACTGAATGATTTTGGTTTTTAACCAAAGTTGATTTGGTATCGGGCTTTATTTTTCAATTTTTATGAAATGATTCCTTAGCATGCATGGGTTCGATTTATTATTCCCAAGACACGAATCAAATGAAATTTACCTTTCTATCAGCAACAGCAAAACCATTTCATTTGCAATAGAATATGACAAAGCATGACATAGGAGGAATTCAAGGTCTTTCACACGCGATAATAGTAATAAAAATTTATTGAAACTCTGGCTGACCAGCACTCAACTATATCGAAAGTGAACATCACGATACCGAAGAAAATGCAATTTAATTTAGCAGTTAATGGACATGAAAATAAAAATCAACCGACTCGATATAGTGAAATTGTATTATATACATGTATATATATATATAAATATATATATACATATAATATATATATATATATTTCTCCATCAACCCTTATAAAAAGAGAATGTAATCTGAAAAATATCTTTTTTTTTAATAAAACGAATGGACACAATATATCCATCAAGATTCAAAAGAAATACTAAATGGGCGATATGAGTAGGATTGATAAGGAGTAACAGATGCATAGTGGTATCAGCTAAAGGAATGTGATAAGAAAGAAAATTTTATAAATTGCGAAGATATTCAATATGATACCGACGAGACCTAATGTATTTATCGGGTGACTTCTCCAAGAAGAAGAAAAACCCCTTGAAATATACAGGGTGTTTATAAAAAAGGTAACCGAAACACCCTGTTTGAAAGAGGGCATATGAATTTGTTCATTTTTTTTTCTTTGACAGTTTCATTTGCTGATGCTAATGCTATTGTCGTTAACATCAAATCCATAGTCTCCACGGGTAGGTTGCCACTAACATAAACAAGGATGGACGCAGTTAATCAACCCTGGAAAATAAACTAGAATTTTGTGCACTAGCAACCTTTATCTTGTGACTAGATTTGTTATCCTTTTTTGTAGTGAGTAACGAAGCTTCTCCCCAAAAAAAAAAAAAAAAAAAAAAAAATCAGCATCTTCGCTTTTATGTTATTTTTTCTCCTGATGCGCTTGTTGTTCAAAAAGTGGAATAAACGATAGATCAGAAAAATATTCAAAAAAGGGGAAAATGTTAATTTTGTCCTTGAAATGTCATATGTATATGGAATTCGTTTCCTTGACCAAGAAGACGAATCGACATCAAACTGTAATGTATGCGTTTATTATTTGCTTAGATATACTAGCTGTCATCGAACATATCATAAAAGATCAATAATACACAAATTTAAGATCATGGCTGCACTTTATTCGTCATTAGTGTCAACTCAAGGCATATTAACATGTCATTTGATACGAGCTTTGTCTAAAAGAGCCGAAGTGTACTTAAAAGATGTGAACAATATGCATCACAGGCATGAAAACATTCCTTTTCCTACTTACAAAATCAATTCACATTCAACATTTCAACCGGCGTTTGTTTTGTCCCTTTATCATGTTTATAGAGAAGCTGCAATGGCGGGCCTGCATGATATCATGAATATACACTTGCATTCCGCACCCTACAGTGAATGTTCCTCTTCCTCATGAATCGCAAGCAGATAACTCTCCGTTGACATTAGATTAATTTTGTTCAGAGGCTTATACTTCTTCCATCTTGAAAGCTTCAACATTGACGCAGGGGTGCGTCAGCGGAAAGACCCAACGCCATCAAGGACTATTATGACACGTTATTTTACTTGGAAAGCTGTATTAGAATAGATCGTGGTCAAGTGTTCAAACCATGACTTTTTGGTCCGTTTAAATAAAAACACATCTAAAACAAACTGGTAGTATTATGTACAGAATAATACAAACGTTTCACTTTTAAGTCGACGCAAGCCTGTGTCATTAATGGGCTCATCGGGCAAAATGCATAATGTGAAATGGCCCTGAAGCATCCAACGCGTTGATCCTTTCCAATGGACCATCAGCGAAGAGAGAGAGGGATAAACGCTAAGAGAGATTTACGGCTTTACAAGACAACCAAGCTCGTCTGATCTCTCTCGTCTTCGAGCGAGAAAAGGACAAGGAAGATTTTCGACATATGTTTACGATATGTCTTGACGTGAATGTAGTTTAGATTGGCCAACAAAGTACAATGCCATCTCACGCTATTTGATGCTGTCAAGGTTGCCCCACTAAATTACGGGTAAATCTTGTCGATTTCAGATACGGGCGTGAGCAAGACACACGTCCTCCTGATCTTCACCTTCCACATTCATCAGTGGGCGTCGTGGGCATAAAACATTTCGTCATGAATAGAAATTTTCATTTTCCATTTGCATGAAGCGTCTGATTAAAGCATAGCATAAAATAGAAATGAAAATTTCGCTCCATAAATGGTGTGTAAAGCTCCCCTTTATGTTTATCCTTAAATATTCAACAAATGAATTTAAAACATCGATGTTAGTTCATGTAAAAATATACAATTTTAGAATGACTGATTTTAATTGTGGTTAATTAGCAGTTATGTGTTCGGATTCGACCCGACCTCGTTCAAATATACACATATTACCTCCGACAAAATGATAACAACTTCCAAATTACTTGCACATGATTAAACGCTTTATAAAGGGGGGAAACGAACGTCCAAAAAATAGAAATTGATTGGGAAATGCATAACAAATTTATTATTCCCGATCACTTCTTCTATATCATGACTATTTAACACTCAGATCATGAAATCATTAAAATTCCTTTGACTTTACGGATATCAGGTATAACGATAAAGAGTTGAGTTTCGTTTTTCCAATGCAAGACGCCGGTTTTAATCACCGGCCATTTATCACGCCGCACTTTCCATTTTCTCTTTATTTTCAAAAGGAAATTCCAACTATTGACTATTGCAAAATATATCGTGGAACCTGCTTACAATCTAACTTTGATCATATTCGTTAAGAGAAATACAATGGCGTATAATTTTGTGGTGTTTGTTTCTTAACCGGCAGATCTTGTTTGGTCACAGAAAATTGCACGATTGATTTAAAAAAATGCAAGTGCTGTGTCTTCAGTGACGGTTTTTATTATAAATAAGCTCAAAGAAAACTTGTCTGAGAATTCGAAGTCGTATCGATGTTTTCAATCAAAATATTGTTTAACAACATGTTAACAGTAGATAATATCAAGGATACCGATTGAATATTCGTGCTTACGAAGTTAAAAAAATATCAACCGACCGTAAATGATTTGCTTCCAATTGCAGATAAAGTGATACGATCTATTTCCGGCGACAAATTCGAATAAACAATTATTATATCGCCATGATCATTGGCATTAGCATGCATACAGCATTTGAAATATCAGCAAATCGAATACATGAGAGAAGGAGGACAATAACAGGAAAAAACTATGAGTGTGAAGTACACTGCAAAAACTCTGGTGTTGATTTAACACCAGCCCGGAATCTATATGTCCACACCAGAGAAGTGTTAAACAACACCAGTTTTTGTTTTGGTCCAACACCATATAGGTGTTTATAAAACACCAATTAGTATTAAAACAGCATCGGTTTGATTCCAAACTGGTGTTGTATCAATACTTCTCTGGTGTGGACATGTATAGATTCCAGGCTGGTGTTAAATCAACACTGGAGTTTGTGCAGTGTAAAGAGATAATACCAAGGCATCCGATATGGGATGACGAAGGAGGAATATTGAAGAAGGGATAAATTATTCATTGCAAACAAAATAATAATCATGACAGATATTACAGGAAAATCATAATTAATATATAAAATTACACTGCAAAAAATCCGGTGTGGATTTAACACCAGCCCGGAATCTATATATGTCCACACCAAAGAAGTATTGAAACAACACCAGTTTGGAATCAAACCGATGCTGTTTTATTACTAATTGGTGTTGTATCAACACCTTTCTGGTGTTAGACCAAAACGAAACTGGTGTTGTTTAACACTTCTCTGGTGTGGACATATAGATTCCGGGCTGGTGTTAAATCAACACCAGAGTTTTTGCAGTGTAAGATTTGCCATATAAATACTTTCCAAATAATAGGTTTGTTATCATGATTGCCTTCATATTTCTTTACAATTGGACTACTTGGTTCAATACAGTAGGATACGAAGGATATTGAAGGGCGGACCCTGATTAATAAACGCGTTATAAAAGAGTGTTCGGCGCCTTATAATGTGTCCGAGATGCGAGTTTGTTTTGAATGTCAATATCACTAAGCACTGGGAATGTAGCTGATGCCTAGAGGGTATTATTCAATATCATAATTATATTCCTGGTGGGAATTTGGGAAGCAGTGGCATTGTATTATGAAAAATCATGATGAAGAGGGGAAGGTCATATTTTACAGGGATAGTTGTAAATCTAAAAACAAGAGGGCTTCTACGATGGTCGGATCGACAGAATTAGGGAGGCTGGGAGGTATGCATGAAAATTATGTTTAAAGGAAGGATAATGAGGTGAATAATTTAACAAGCAAACGGAAAATTGAAAACAAACCTAGGAAGGTGTTTATGTGAGCTATTGCTTTGAAAATGAATGACTTGTTATTGGTATACGGTGGGAATTTACTGTTCAAACATAACGGTTTACATGGACGGAGCTTGCCTAAAATGCTCGAAGAGATGGCGGCGTAATGTAAAACTTCTTCAATTCCACCACTCTTTGAATGTTATAACATGTTACATTTACTTACATTCTGAATGTGAATGTAGTCATGCTTATATATTGCTTCTTAAAAACACATCAGCGATTTACAGAAAATACATGTATGTAGGTAAAAATAGATATGATAACAAAATATAAATACATATGAGCCTGCTGAGGGAAATACGGATTAAATTCAATTAAGTTACAATATGCATGTCTGGTTTTTATCTCATTCTGGTTATGCATTTATGTACATAATTCTAAAAAGACCAGGAAGAATCTACCGTGGTCAGCCATTACATTATGATACACAGTCTTTGACTAATCTCAGAGATCTGAATGACTCTGAACTGTAAACGGTACATGGACCTACAATGTCGAGTTAATTAAACAGACTGCACACAGCCGCTCCAAGGTGAATCACATATCGATCTCAGTTCGGTAGCCGAATCGTGACGTCATTGCTAGATTATGACGTGACATTCTGGTTGAGTAGGTTTCAATACATTAATTGCAGATTGTGGTCTCAAATTCTTAATTCAAGTTTGAACCTTGCTTGAGGATAGGTCATGGTTGTGATATAATAAAAATATTCACCCTCCCCCTTTCCCTATTCTGCCCCGTATGCCAGTATTTGCGCAAGGGTAACCCGGCCCCGACCCAATTGTGGTATACTTCAAGTTTATTTGACTTCAAGTTTTTCGAACAACGTTAAATTGAATCCGCGCATTAAAAAAGTAAAAGTCCGACTTAAAACACCAAGATGAATACGAGTAAATCCGTAATTAATTGAAACGAATGGAGAAAAAAAACCATCGATATTTCTTTTTTAATAGGGAAATTTCGAAATATAGAATTTAAATATGATAAACACAATGAGTATAGCAAAATAAAATCAGAATTTAAACAAAACAATGAAATGCAAGTATTGAATAGGTAAGCTTAAATAACATTTCAATTGATGTTAATATATAATTTTTAATCACATTTAATAGTAAAAACAAAGCGAAAGAGAACAAGATCCAAGCAGGGTCCTTTGTTATATCTGAGTGAGCATTATAAAGAATGCACGGTGCCATACAGTTGTACCTTGTTTTCACACAATACAACGTTATAACAACTGATTTTCTTTACCCTTTTCCTGCATATCTTAATTCTAAAGGAAACCCGGGGGTGTTACCTTAAGACATGAACCTGATTTAGAAGTCGAGCAGAGTTTCCTGATCAAAGGGCCTTGCGCTAGAATAATCTAGTAGTCTGCATTTAAAGACCGAAAGATTTCGGTTTTTTTTCTCTTTTATTTCAAGTATTTGTTTCATTTCTGAATGATGAAGGGAGAAATAACAAGGTTGCTTTATTACTGGTTTAACATCTGCCGTTGACTTGGAAATACTTACTGGCGTTCAACGATTAAAGGGATAGAGCCTCGTCGATCTGGCGCTGCACAGCGGCTGCCGGGCCCACGATCAATTGGGCAAAGCAAATTTTCGAAGTATTTCATTTCATGTCTATTTCGAACAATAAATTATAAAAAAAAATGATAATAGAAAAAGATTATAATAAAACAAGTTATCAGAGAATTTGGAATTAGAGACAAAATTGAACTCGGAAGTAAAGGAATGAAATGGACGATTTCCTAATTCCTTTCAATTATGTTTTACTATCAAAATAGACCTAAGATTTTTAGAGAAATTGCCCCCCTTCCACTTGAAATTTGATGTTGAATAAGTTTGCTTTCTAATTTAACGAATGTGTTGTTTTTCTTTTAAACAAAGTCTTTGAAAGCAGACTAAAGTCTTTATGATAAATGTTGAGACAAGGCGAGCCGAGCAGGTGGTCTGTAGTAGTAGGTAAATTGAGAAGCGAGTTGTGTTTTCCTCCTGGTCTTACAAATCAATTATGGGTTCCCTTTTTGTTCACCCAGGCTATACCAACCCCTAACAAACTCCGTAAACCCCCCATGTCTATTATGGCTCCAAGAAGATAGGCAAAATTGAAAAAAAAAATCTTACATAATCTAAGATCACTCTAAAGCAGGAAGGAAATTACATGAAACACATTCGACATGGAAGGGGTATTATGTGTGCGACATAATTATCACATATAAATGAATTTTGTGGTCCGTGTTTTTGAAAGGGGAGTGCAATATGTTACGAGCAAACTAAAATCCTCTGTAAATTTGGTTCAAATTCAAAATCATAGAAGATGCAGCCTAGGGTTCCAATCGGGTAGTATGCTCGGTTTAGGGTTAGGTTTAGGGTATAGTGTTAAACCCAAGGCTTTTGGTCATTCGATTAGTGTGTGGAATGCAGAGCGGAGCAATTATCGCCGGAGCAAATGTCATTTTACCCAAAATATAGAAGGCAGTGCCAGTGGTCAATATGTTAAAAGTCCAAACAGTGGCTTCAGTGAAACAAACGTAACTGGAAAAAGAGTCGTCACAGAATTACTCAGACCAAAAGATGGCCTACTAACTTGACTGGGACGCAATTAGGTGAGGACTCTCGAGATCCATCTCATCTTTTCCACAGGATTGATCAAAGGGATTCACCGTATTCGATGAAGATTCTCTGTTGTCGCTTGTTAGGTTCGTCGAAATAGGAGAAGGAAACATCGCCGCTATTGATCAAGATGCCATCATTCCTTAAGGATAGACGTAAAGTTGGGAGCTATAGACACGGTACTTGAAGACAAGTAAGTGAGAAATAATTGGTTTCAATGCAAGACGACCGGTACCTGAGTGCTTACGTGAACGGGATGTGAAGAAATCAAAGCGACAATTAATAATATTGGTATTCAGAAATAACAACGCGAACTGTGTACTTTGTATAGTATGTATTTATGTTCCGATCATATTGAAATACTGCTCTGATTAAATCTGGCAGAAATAACGTGATTCAGAATAAAAGGTTAGTGATCTAAAGTTGTGTCAAAAAGATCTTCATTAAACATGTTAAAGGGTTAATACACAATGAGACTAAATCATGATAATCATTCATATTTTGTCTTCATGTGACATACAAGACTGCAGTGAATATATATTTATATAACCCATGAATAATCATTATTAAACTACAGCTTTTGCTCACATTATTCAGCTTTCCTATTTTGGTTAGGGTTGTAGGTCTCAGGATTTATCTAACGGGACGGCTAGTAATTTTGTGACGTCACCCGTTCCATCAAAGTCACTTTTTAAATGAAAGTAAAGGTCAAAAGAAGAGAATGTACCTACAAGCAATCATTGTACTGTCTTATCTAATAAGGATGTTGACATACTCAATGATCAACATGATTTATTTTTGTGAAACAGTGCCTTGTTACATGCACAAACGCAACAAAAAACAAACCTGGGGTACAGTTCACGTAGCTTCTTTCTCTATTTTTTTTTACAAGAGATGTAATATTAGCCAATCACATGGAAGCATTTAATAGCTTCTAACAGCATCAACGACTAACAAGGTTTATCAATCTGTGACAACATTTGCTCTAGACAGGACAACATTACAATCAAATAAAAGGGAGGTCCTCCCAAAATATATTGGATTAATTTCATAGCATGTTCGCTCCATGGTACATGTTGAATACAGAATGTTGACAAGTTCGCGTAGGATGATGTAGTATATCCTCCATTCCTGATCAAGTTTGTTTGTTCACAACACAGTTGTGTATGCGTGGTGACTATCAATACCACGGAGGTTTGTTCCTTTATCACAGTCATCATCTCTAGTATATGAATTGGTAGAAGTATGCTATTCATTAATTTCGTTTGAATTAATCTTTTTCGTTTCAGTTATACTTTTTATTCTTCTCTGTCGCTAATCTCTATGTCGTTTTATTTTCAATTATGTTTATTTTTGTCATTCACTCATTCATTATAAAAAAAGTCCAATCTTGACATCATCCAATACCATATACATACTCCCAAGAAACATAATAGGCCTAATTATGATTCACTTCGGAACATTCACGTTGTACAGTACAGATCAAATGATTGTTGAGTTTAAAACTTTATTGTAACAATGCATCCAATTGTTTAATTAACAGGTATTCATCAAAAAAGATTATACAGTACATTCGCATATTAAAAAACTATTCAGTGCGTTGCTTATAAATACATCTGGCGGTCATTCACCTTCAATGCTACTAGGCACCCTCTGTGTTCTAATATGAGACTCCATGTCCCAGTCTTTCAAAGAATTACGATTGATCAAATCAACCATAACTATGAAAAACCAGCAGTATCAACACCTGAAATTAATGTTTGTTCAACATATGATATATATTCTTCCATTTAGTGTTTCTCTCTTTGTTGAAAAGGTTTATTGTGAAGATTTCCTGAATAAATGCTATTAGTGGATTTCCATATACTTGAGGTTAATCGGATAAATCATAACTCTTTGGGAGACGGGACCAAAATTGGCAGGATTCATATTCATATAGATTCATATAGAAGATCTACGGTAGATGTTAATGCATTTCCACACCCAAATTGACAGAATTGCGTTTGCAATTATAAGAATGTATAAAATATCCTTAAAAAAAGAATGGATGGGTACAGCTTAATGAAATAATGAAAACGAAGGAAATTGGAATGAAATGCACTTGCTATTTTGTCAACAAGGCCGTTAGAACTAATTATTATCACTTCAGTTAATATCGCTTTCAAGCATTAACACCTATTTTCATAAAAAATATTTTTTGATATATTTGTACAGTTTGAAACATTCAGATAAGCATTTCAAAATCATTGATATCTGATACTAGCAAATATTTGTTTAAATATAGAAACCAACGACAAAGAAACTTCCCCTGTTAAAAAGCCGTAAATTAACGTAGAAATTCCAAACGGTGTGCTTGTCAGTTTTATCTCAAATTGGTTCGGTATTGGTCTAGAGATTTTTTTTTTTTGTCAAGTTCCTAGAAAGTATTCCACTTGAGATGTGGAAATGGTGCGTGTTAATACGAGGCCGAAACGATGACTGCTCCTCAAGAAACTTCAATCTGTCATCGCATCAGCGGGTTCTTGATTGTTAACGTAAACACCTTGGACAGGTGTTATTAGAAACACATACAACCATCAATCTGTGCTACCTGTCACCAAGGACCACTACCAAGAAAGGGAAAGTACTTTTGTTTCCTCATTCGACTGTTTTCACTTGGCTGATCAGCTGGTATCGCATTTCGATGTATGAATGAAAACCCATTCTAATGACTCTTCCATTGCACTTCTACCTGGGTGATATTGATGGACAGCAGTGTCCGTTATGTCCTTACACGGAACAAGGACTTGGGCTAATTAGATGCAAGGGTTTCCCTAGCTTTTAACAGTCGTTACACAAAAATTGAGAACTTGGGCCATGACGGGTATTTTTGGCAAGCTGATTTCGAAATCACCTTATGGGATGCCAATCCTACATAATTATGTGCGAGGAAATTACGAATCCATGCTGTTGAAAAAGCAAATTTGTGGCTATCCCACTTAACCATGTTAACTGTACACTTATCTGACTATTATGACAAAGAAATGATGAAGAAAGGGGGTGTAACTATTCTCTGTAAGTGGTGTGGGGGTAATACTGTTAACATCGATCTTAACAAGGATCAATCTCATGCACTTCTTTATATAACTTGACAAGATACATTCTAATTTGGATCTGTTGGAGTCTCATGATTCTTCGGAGATATCATTGGGTCAACTATTTGCAATAAACATTATATTCCCCTTCTGTTGGTTATATACATTTGATTATACATGTACATACAAAATGAAGGATTTTTTTATTATAAGGAGTTTTCGCTACTGATGTTTTAAAAAACAAAGACAATATATTACAAAATGCCTTCCATGCCATTCATGACAATGAACAACCAAAAAGTCTTTGTCCAAAATTGGTGAATCAAAACAGCAGTTTCGTCTTGAAATCTGGACAAACGACAAAGTTGAAATTTCTCGTCAGCTTCGAAACTTAGGACGAAAGAGCTGTTTTGATTCATCAATTCAGACAAATACCTCCTAGCTGTTCATTGTCATTTGGCATTAATTTTTCAATACATTTACTGTGTTATTGGCTGCGTCTTTCGTCATGAAAGCGAAAGCTGCTTAAAGTCCCCCCCCCCCCCTGCAAAATAAAAATGTATGACATCAATAAGTTTCGCTTAATTTCACGATAAAGTTATTTGCACATCCTGGGTGTGTATGCAAATGAGGGGACTGATGACATCACTCACTCACTATTTCTTTTGTATTTTATTAGCTGAAATATGAACAATTATATTGTTTCCCTCATTGTCCTGTGAAACAATGTTTTATTGCTCCCTAAAAAGGTATAATTACCATTGTTTAAACACTATACGGTTCAGTCAAGTTGGTCATTATTGCCAAATCTGTAAACACTAAAATATTGTATAATTCAAACAATAAAGAAACAAAAGAAATAGTGAGTGCGGGACATCATCGACTCTCTCATTTGCAGGTCACTTAATTGTGCAAATATTTTGTGAAAAATAAGCGAAACTTTCAAATGTCAGAACTATCTATCTTTAAATCCGATTTTGGTGAAATATTCAGCATTATGCTTGTTTGATTTTTCTCTATTGATTCAAATTAACATTTTCCTGTGGTGGACGTGACCTTTGATAATGGGGACGACGATAAGGGATCACTTTTACTTGAAGTACCTTTCAATTCATGAAATATTTAAACTATCTCAGGGTCAGACTCACAGAACAGTGTATCCATCACTCTCCTAAGACCTTCTTCCGACCCAGTAGGTTTACCCCAACCGATGAATCAAAACCAATCTTATTAACCATCTCAACATCGTTTACTCTCTTCTTTCTAGGTCAAATCTGACTATTCTAAAAGGACGTTCATACATCGTATGACAAAATCAAACAACATTTCCTTGGTCAGTGTTGGTTCACAATGCAATAGACATGTCCCCAAATACAAACCGTCAACTGTCAAATAAAAGTACGCATGTCATCCTTCCTTCATTAATTTTATTTATAAATCAATTTTTTTATGTTCAGTCACGGGGAAAAGTGTTCTCTCATTGAATTGAAATAGAAAATATATATCGTACTGAACAGTTGAATTGAATTGAACTACTTTATTTCCATTTTTATATATGCAAACATTTTTATTCCAATATTGATGATTAATAATATAAAAATCAATAAAAAAAAAATTGCTGATTCCTCATAAATGCAACAAAGCTAGACTATTAAACGCACCATTGGCAATGCGAGGATATGGGAATATCATGAATATAGGGCGAGACAAGCGCATACGTAATGGAGGTTAACAATGGAATGATGAACAAAGTTTAACTGCAATATTGGCTATGACATTGACCCAGTTCAAGGTCATATGGGCATCTTATATCCTGTTATATTGTTACGCAGCATAAATTAAATTGGATAAAATTGAGGCCATCTGCGTTGGCTCGGTTAATACGTGGTTTATAAATACCTTCGACTAGACATGCGATGCTTGAGTGCTTGGCTACTCTCGATTTTATGTAGCAACACAGGGGGTATCACGAGTGCAAGGTACATCGATTCTACCCCGATCTCTCACGAATTGACCTTTTTAATCATGCCAATTTTTCTGCAATAAAATGTGTATGATTTTATTGGCGTTTTAATGGGCTCCAGTTCTTTAATCTAAAGGTCTCACGTTTATCCTACTGCGGATTGAAAATACAGGTTTTCTGTAGGCCTGGTAAGAATACTCTTCGGTAAAGTTTCGAAATGAAATCATAATTTACATGAAAACTTACCAATTTCTGGTGACAAGAGAGCCTTTGTTGTGTCCAAAACAAGCATGTATATTCCTTATGACCTGCGTGTGAATAAAAAGTAAGTGTTGGATGGTCAATATTTTTAAATCAGAAGTGATCATTTTCTTCAACAGACAGGATCAACAATAAAAAATTACGTTAAGAGAAAAATTATGAATTATGAAGATTGAATTATTGGTTTCATTTTTTTTCAAAACGAATTAATAGCGAAATTGATTTTTTGTTTTTAGTTTTAAAATGTTACCATCGTATATTTTTTTCTATTTTGCCCCGATGATGTCAATAACGGAATAGGATGTTTGAAATATAGATATGAGGAAAATAACTCATCTTCCAATTCGCACTTTGGTATTAATAGTGGTATACTGTTTTAAGCACTAGTTTGCATAAGCTTGTCTACGAAAAGCCGTGGGTTGATGAGGCCATAGCAAGCTTCATTTAACTCGAGCCAGACGTTTTGAACTGCCGAAAAGGCACGTTTTTAATCAAATTTACCGCCTTTTTCGGCCTTTGACTAGCCTCGTTCGTCTGGCGGTAAATTGCAACAGCAGAAGGGAATCTGAAAACAGTTCGACTTGCCCTCCAAAAGGTTGACAATTAAATCAAATTAGAGCTTTTAGAAATACTTCGATGCTACACAACATATGGTGTTTAATGGCGGACTAGCCGACACCACGTGTAGTAGTATATGGAATGTCAGAAGATTACGTGAGTTCGCCATATATTACGAATAAAATCAATAGAAATGTTATTTTAAAAAAGATCCAAAGTTATGCATCTTATGTGTATTTTATCAAGACTGGTCTTTATTCATGAAATTTCTAAATATCCCTGGAAATTCCCGTGCCTTTTTTTTTCATTTAGATTGAATGGGATTAACCTCGAAATCCTCAAAAAGTCATAAAAACTTATCAAAGTCAGAACTGTGTACATGGTATTGGAAGGGGATAAAGTACGACAACCACCACGCCCCCCCCCCCCCCCCAAAAAAAAGTCATT
This sequence comes from Lytechinus pictus, assembly GCF_037042905.1. Classification (NCBI taxonomy): domain Eukaryota; kingdom Metazoa; phylum Echinodermata; class Echinoidea; order Temnopleuroida; family Toxopneustidae; genus Lytechinus; species Lytechinus pictus. The sequence goes on from NC_087252.1 coordinate 6,028,532, forward strand.
TTACTTTTATGAACCATATAACATGAAATTTAAAACAAAATGTTAACAGTCACTCTTTTTCAAGGTTACCCGTTATTGTTTGAAGTAAAATCGGCATAGAAAAGATGAATATTCAGTACGTTTAAAGGATATCCCCTAGTTGAAGTAAAAAGATAAATAACAAATACAGACGGAACTACACCGATGAAGTTTGAAATACATCAGGGGCCGCGAAAGCGGGGGGCTGGGGGCTTCAGCCCCCCCCCCCCCCCTTTTTTCAAAAACCATGTACAAAAACGTAAAAATTACCATACGATTGTGATTTTTTGCATGGTCAGACCCCCCCCCCCCCACCCCCACTTTGAAAACCGTTCCGCGGCCCCTGTACATACACTGTTAGATTTATCATTGGGCATATCCAGTTTCACGCATACAGGTTTTAACAACGCCATTTTAGATGGTAGAAGGCGTAAGTGGGGCAGTAACTACAAGTATCGGACGTGTAATAACATTTGGCCCGGAACGCCCCCGTTGATCTGATTACAGCGCTTTGCTCCCATGCTCGTAGCAGTGGGACAGAGCCAGATCGATACAAAACGAATTCAAGCCGAATTCCCTGTCTACTAATAATACTGAAGAAGCCGGGGAATTGTATTTGCGTTGAAGCAGCTAAGAAAACAGAGGTTGGAACTTGGGATGGCCATGCGTTGCCGCTGGAGAGAAAAATTAACCCGGCAACAGCAATGCGTAGTTTTTGATGAAATGACGATGTGTGCGGCGGGACGATTAAATGCTTGTCTGATGTGTTTTATTCACGAGGGGGATCCTTTCAAGACGGTCTTGTCTGCGCGGTGTTATAAGAGGTAAAACAGCGAAAGGTGCCTATAGGGTAATTGTTATAGTTAGGTTGGTAAGCATGTGAAATAAAAAGGACATTTAGAGAATGAGCTTTTCACTTTCACGGGAATAATTATGTACACTAAAGCTCAGTAGCCTGTCTATAATTGGTGAAATACTTTCGTGGGTATCACTCTAAAAACAGCACGTTTTTACAGACATAGAATAAAAGGTCTAAATAATTAAGTACGTAAAGATCGATTATTTCGATTTCCATAGATTTCATTCGTTTAAAAACAACATATAAGTAACAAAGCGAGACTTCATCTAAACACCATGAAAACATAAAAACGATTGGCCTCTTTACGACGATTTGACTGGCTATTCTTTCAGCTAGTAGTGGATTAATGTAAAGATTTCTTCTTTTTTTTACCCACGTTGCCCATTAACTGCTTGAAGTCAGAACTCAGCCACGCATGGTGTTGGAAATAGCCGTAAACGCAAACACCTCAACACTATAACGACATAAGGGGCCGCTATACGACGATTTTACTGATTATTTTAGCAGCGAGGAATGGATGAAAGTAGAGATTTTATCAAAACCCATTTCGCCCTTAAACTGCCTGAAGTCAGAGCTGGTGGCGTTTGAAATAAACCAACAAATCTTGAAAAGCCTTTCCATTTCAGGTGAAACCGTTCTAACAACGTCATCGACGAAGCATCAGCGCGAAACAAATGCTTTGAAAATAAACACAGTGATGCCTTGAGTCATTAGGTGTTTGCTAAACTTACTGGGCTATCACCAAGATCAACTGTGTCGGGACTGATCCCCGCAGATCATCAGCCGAAGACATCGCTTCGAGGATCGGGTTGATAAAAGGCCCGATCTAGAAAGTGCCGACGTTTGGACTATAGTATTTCAGGCCATGTATAAACGTTGAGACTTGTTTGCATGATACTAGCATTAGAGTAATTCCTTTGTACGGTTACAGAATTCGGAAGATGTGGAGGGCTTCCATAATGCATTGTTACAGATGGAAAGATTACAGTTTGTAAAATAATATGGAGTTAATCCATTAGATTTGCATTTGATAAACATAGTGAGGGAAGAATTCGATTTCCTTCGTTTATCGTTATATATCTTACGGCTCGTTTCATTGCAATGATAGGAAAAAAAGCAGCCATAACATACCCATCAATTTCAGCCTGAACTCTTCAGGAATTAGCCTTGCTTAACTTGTTCAAGAAAAGTATGCCGTATATATAGCATCTAAATGTTGATATTTGAACGGTAAAGCAAATCGATGCGAGGAATGTTATGGCATGTTTTGCTTCTTTTCCGTTTTTCTGACTCGATATTCTCGTTACGTTAATGCTTACAGAACATTCTTCATTCTTTTTTTGTTAAGAGCAAGCTGATAAGACATGTTGATACCGTGTCTATATATACACCGCATTCAGAGCGTAATGGTCAGTTCTCCTTAACGATTGGTGAACTTTATCAAGAAAACTCTAAACGTACATGGAAAAGGGGTTTCAAGTAATATGTTTTGCTGTGGAATGCGAAATTTAAAGAAAGTCATACGAGCAAGGGAAATTTATGTCAATGAAATTTTACTTGTCTTTAGTACATTATTGTACTGATAGGGTTGTCAAATATTGCAAGTATTTTAAGGCAAATACAACCTAACATTCCATAAAGGTGTACACTGCATTTTATTCATTATCCGGACTTGGAACCATTTCTTATTTGTAGGAATGAGTGTCAATTGACATGACTCGCCAAACTTAAAGTTGTGATTAATTACTTCGAACGGTTGCAAGCGAAATGCAGTCATCCCATCATTGAATTGGTGGCAATCTTCACAGTCAGTGATATCATCTTGATCAATAACCTCGGATCAAAAGGCGTGAGAAGGAAGCTTGCCTTGCAGCAACTTATGATTGGGTGTAACACTTGGGTGACGTCCAAAGAACCAACAAATGAAATGAACCCCAAAACCTTTCCACTCTATAACTCGTCTAACACAATAAATCATTTTGCCCGTTTTCGACGCAGTCATACCGATCAAATCGAACCCAGAACGATCAAGGTTCCTTATGTTATTGTCAATGGCACACTTTTGATCGGTTTCGCTGGTGTGACACTACCTCTACCATGTGCCGTGCAATATGCGTGGCGCCTTGAAATTAAATAAGGAACAGCTAATTGGTACGTGCTGGCCAAGGTTTCAGCCTTTCATTAGTGAAGGGATCTTGGAATGGGAGCTTTTATTTGCCAAGGTACGGAAAAGCAGTTTATGAGGGTAGCGAGTCTGTCCCCATTGCCAGAGCCCTGATTTTGTCAGGTTTGTTCTCCTGTATGATTCAGTCACACCGATGAAACGATTAATAAATGACCGATCAAGTGCAATTCAAATAACGTAATCGCTTTGATCGTCCTGGAGTTGCTTTGGTTGGTGAAACTTTAGACAAAGTGTAAATAACGTCCTAACCAGCAACAATTAGCACATAGTCATGCGTTGCTCTATTGGTCAGTCACAGCCTTTCCAACTATCATTGAAGGAAATTTGGTGAAGGGAGCGTTTTGTTTTCCTTTTTACGCCAAATCTGTAATTATTTTCTATTAAAAAAAAACATGCTTCCTATTTTATATTCTAAAATTATTATGCGTTCCCTACTTTAAAAATGTCATCTTGGTAATGATGATTTAACCTACCCCATCGGTGTAAGTAAAAATGTATAATGACTACAATATGCCAAGTACTGCTACGTATGTTTATTTCAAGTTCACGCTGTATTCAACAGTTTACTTCTGCAAAATGCTTTTACCACGATTGTGAAAACTATACCCTATGTTCTTTTTTTCTGTCTCTAAGTAGAAGTGAAATGAAAAGGGAATGTACCGGGAGGTATAGTTAATGATAGGAAAGGTCACAGGGCAAGCGTCCTTGCTTAGTGATTGGAGAAGATAAATCAATTTCAATCAAAATTTCAAAAATAGCATCCATGCATCTAACGTGTGCGAAGATGCTGAAAGTTCCGAAGGATGCTGATATATGTATTCATTTGACATGTTTGAGGTGTCATTGAAAGAGGTAGGGTCTGCTACAAATTTGATCAGAGTATATAATCACCTGAAAGTTTATTTCATTTACTTTTCGAGCATGTTTATTTTACTTATAGAAACAAAATGTAATATTTCTTGTTTGGTGTCAACAAGATCTAATAAACCTAGTGCATCAATACAGTTTAACATTGATATTTTCAACACGTTCAATCCATGCTTAGAAGGCTGAAAAAAGAACTACATCTTGGTTTGTCTCACAACTCCTTACCCAAATTATTATTCCCTAAACCCTTTCTTCCCAGTCCTCTATTTTCCTTATCTTTCTTCTTTCCTTCTTTCTCTCTAATTTTTCTTTCTCTCTCTCTATCTTTCTTTCTTTATTTCTTCCTTCCCTCCTTCCGTTTTTCTTCCTTTCTTTTGTTCTATCTATCTATCTATCTATTTTTCTTTCTTTCCTTTGTTTGTTGCCGCCTTTTATTCACAGTCCTTGCCTACTCTCAGAGGAAATAAGTGTTTAATGGGTTCACATCTACGATAGATGTCTATATAAAATAATGCAAGTAATCTCCCAAAATTATTCATCTTCCCCCTCCATGTCTCTCTATCCCTGCCCCCCCCCCCCCCCGCCATGTATCTCTCTCTCTCTCTCTTTCTGACATTTTGATGACCCAAAGATCAGGGAAACACATCATTTATCGTTCAACATTGATATTTTCAACAACTTTGAATCATGCTAAACTGAATGAAATTAACTAGATTAAGCACTCACAATTTTCCCTCACAACAACATCCTTCTCCCCTTTTTCCTTGTTATCTCCCCCCCCCCCTCTCTCTCTCTCCCTCCCTCCCTCATTTTGCTCTCTATAATTGCTCTCAATTCACCCTCGTTACCCGTGCCCAAAAACTGTTTGTTAGTATATTCACATCTACGTTGGATGTATAAAAATATTTCAAAGTCTCCCCAAACTGTTCACACTACTTTTCTTTTTTCTCTCCCCCCCCCCTTCTTTCTACATCTTCCTCCCTTTCTTCCTCTCGTTTCTTTTTTCTTTCCCCCCCCCCCCTTCTTTCTACATCTTCCTCCCTTTCTTCCTCTCGTCCATTTGCTCGTTTTTGCTCCATTTTTTCCCTAGTTTCTATTTTTTATGTTCGTAGCTTATTTATTTTGCCGTCTCTATTTTTCAATTCATCCTTGTCCACTGTTTTCCCATCCTTGCCTTCTTGTGAACGGATATGAATATCCCCTCATCTTTTGTATCTTAATATTACCAGTTTCATTTCACTATTTCCAACTTGCCTAGTCCCCCTTGTTTTGTAAGAAACGATGAAGCAGAAAACACATGCTTTAGAGAGGGCATTAACATATATTATGATATTGAAGAAACTTTGAAACAGCGTAGTAAACTAATATTTGAACGAATGGTACTGCTAGCGGAGTTCCTAATGGGTTCATTGCATCTGCGGATCATCTACAATTAGCGGTCTTTTGGTGTCTTTATTGCCCGCATTCCAGAAGTTATTCTTCTCTCGTGAAGAAAGGACGACATGAGGTCAAAGAAATTAGTAGGTATAAGATTTAATGATACATCTGTAGATCATTACAGTTCCTAAGTAAATAGATAATTTACAGAAGGTTCATCCTTTCAAGTGAATACAAGACACCGCCGAGGTAGTGAGGTATTGCTATTGAACGGTTATGATTAGGAGGATTTCAAGGGGCCGAACACAAGTATTGCAGAAAAAAATCATTGATCAAAACCAGGTAAAGAGAAATAACAACACAACTCGTGGCTCCACCTTCAGGGGTTACTAGAATAAATTGAAAGTAGGTCAAATCCCTGACATGATGATAGACAGAATAGAAACGCATTTCATGATGTAGTTTTTACCAATCACTGATTGCGATCGTAGTACGAGGTAATATTTTTTTAACATTACATGACGAAGTTTCTTCTGATGCTCTTTCATTTTTATGAACAAACGTAACAGTATGAAATGATTGGAACTGTATGACATTTATCAGGCGGAAAACACATTAGCTAACTATCATGACTAAACTGACATTGATTACATATATGTTGTGACGCATTGGTGTGTTGAGCTCCTTGAAATATGCATCAGAACTTGTTATATTGCCCTGAAGCAGTTCTTTTAGTAAGATTAAATCTAAGGGAAGGATCCAAACAAAGTTCTATTCAAGGATTTCGGCTCCTTTAATACATTCTATTTTTGTGATATCCAGTGCTTTCACACTTATTTTTACCATTTAATTTGTTTTACACTTATATGTCGGGAATGACCATTTCCAGTTAAATTGGGAATCAAATTACGAAACAAAATGTCAGTTAAGAGACTTGCGCTCTTTTCGATCCCCATGAAAGTGAAAGTTCTTGCCATCGCCCTTGGGAAATGTAATCATTTGTTTACTATATCCATCAAGACATTAGTTATATCCACTGTATGCATTAGGAGTGACACGAAGATATGCATTCGCGATATTAATGGGCATTCGGGTCGTTACACTCTCTCAGTACTCAGCAGAATTTAAATCTTAGAAGGTCGTCGAAGAGGAGCAAGGAGATCTAGTGCACGGATGCTGGCAAAAAAAGTCCTTCCTTTCACTAATGGATCCTATCCTAATAGGACAAAGACTAAATATTATGGAAAGTAAAAGTACAATGCTCTGTGGCATAAAGAAAGCTGTTTATTAAAAACTTGACACTAATAGCGATGTGTCATTAATATCAACAGGTCACTGAAAGGGTTGTAGTAATGGAGAAACGCATCTGTCATATCTGAGTAGATTGGGCGTGTTAGGGATTGTAAGCGAATCCAGTAGGTAAGAGAATGAAAGAAGTGAGGCACTGAAAGAAGGAGAAAGGTACACAGCTTATAGATGAGTGACCTACTAATATTTAGGAACATAGATATTAAAATTACAGATCAACTGGGACATGCATACATGAAAAAATCAGCGATAAATCAAAGTTACATGAATTATTCATGAGTGATCAGTACAAGTAAGATATCGTCAATAAGAAATAAAAAGCCAAACTTAATCCGATCTTGGAAAGAATAGCATCTATCTAAAGGATTGACGAAACGTGTTCGTGTGTTTAAAAGGAACTAAACCCTAACTCATATAAAAAGAAAACGAAACCATTTTCCCTTCAACATGTTCATCGTTTTTATTTAAAAAAATATCAAAACAATTTTATTTGAAAATTGTTATTCTAGTCATATTTGACTCTTTCTAGTAGTATTTTACTAAAACAGGGTTATTTCTAACGAGAATATATGTCAGAAATGTGACTAGTATATCAGTTATCAGTTGTCTCGTCAATTTGACCGATTTGTTTTAAAAAGTGTATATTATTTATATATATATATACATATATATATATATATATATATATATATATATATACAGAGTAATAACGGAAAATTGCTACAAGGATTAGATATTACTAGGAGTTTTGGTGTTTGTTTTGTAAGAATATCATGTAACACATAATTATCTTTGAAGATATACGGCAGTGATCATAAGTTTCATCTAGTTATTTGCTTCGGTACGGGATCTTCAAAAGATGTATCATGTATCCAATATAATTGTATTATCAGCGTTGGTCTTCATCAAGTTCGTTCCACTTCGATCGTACAAAAATAGATCGAGGCTCACAGCATTTAGGTTTAGTTGCAGACGATAGATGGAGAATGTGGGGGGGGGGGACTGGAGATTGGGGTTCTATCAAAGTAAAGGAGGTAATTAGAAAATATTGAGAAAATAGAGATAGGGTCATGGTGTTCTATATAAGATACCATACACTGCAGAAAAACCGGTGTTGATTTAACACCATCTCGGTATCTAGATTGGTCCACACCAGAGAGGTGTTTAAACAACACCAGATAAGAATCACACCGATATTGATTTAACACTAATTGGATTTGCTTAAATGCCGAGATGGTGTTAGCCTAACGCCAAACCGGTGTTGTTTCAACACCAGAGAATCGGAGAAAACACAAGAGAAGCGTTGAAACAACACCAGTTGAATCAAACCGATATTCGTTTAACACTAATTGGTGTTGCTTAAATGCCAAATTAGTGTTAGCCTAATTCCAGACTGGTGTTGTTTCAACACCTCTCTGGTGTGGACTGATATATATATATATCAGGCTGGTGTTAAATTAACACCGGCGTTTTGGCGGTGTATCCTTCGGGCAAGCGTTGATATTGCGCCCCCGTTCACGTTCTGACACTGCTTGCACCATTTCTTGTATGAAGGATTGAATAAGTGGGGGAGAATGGAGGGGGCACTTCCTAGTACCCCTATTTCCACGTCTTCTGCAAAGCCGTGTAGCGTTTAACAGCACTTACCATGATCTAACCCAAACATGTCAATTGGGGTGAGGTGAAATGAATTACAGATATGGGAATAGATTTTACGCATGGAATAATGGTTGTGGAGGGGATTGTGAAGAAAAGGTGAGGTAAATACAGACAGACAAATACAGGGAAGACGTCGAATGAGGAAAAATATAATAAGAAACAAACCAAAAAAATTTACACAGTATGCAAGACATAAAATACAGAGAGGAGAAATAAAGATGCGGAGAAAATTAGATGTGGGAGAACGAAAAAAAACATGTACGACTGAGAGGGGCGGCTAAGGGAACGATAGATAGCCGAAGAGATAATCGATATTGCTCATTAAACTGTTCGAAGCGGATTGTTTCTGTCAGTATTGCGGCATTATATCAAGGGTATCGGATGAGCAACTAATCTCCCACAGCCAATGCAATGAAAAAGTAATGTAATGTAAATACTCCAAACCTTGAAGCATGGTAAACAAATACCTTTAAGAAGATGGGTAATAAAAAAAGGAGGGACTGTTTTACGTGCTCTCAACTTTTCTTCTCATCTTATAATAATTCAAAATTAAATAACATGAAGCTGTCGGAACAATATCAAATTAAATCACTACTGTACTTTTTAGCATATATAAATGACAAGTTTTCTCAAAGAAGGCATTCGCCCTTTTCTGTTAATAGAAGAGGAAGAGACATAGATTTATAAGAGGCAAGATACATATCTAAAAGAGCATGCCACCTGCTATGGCACTTAGTACTGCAAACCCTTTCTAGGCAATATCACGCCTACTAATGGATGGAAATTGGGTTTGGGGTACTTTTTATGATAACCATAATATCTTCTTTTCTTCTTATAAAGTCGATGATAGATTTTACACCAAGAAGCAGAGAATAAACTTTCCTCATTAGAGTAACGTGTTAAAAAGCTGTCCGGCTGCACTACAAAGCTCAAGGCTGAGTCTAGCCGTCTGTAAACTTGTCACTTTTTTGCTATGGTGGAGGTGAAGAACAAACACAAAAGAGCGGAAGCGCCAGCCCGGATGTAAATGTGCCGCCATGCATCCGTGAATATCCAATGGGTGTGAATGGCTACCCTCTGCAGAGATGAAAGCACCAGGACCTCTGTGCAGTGCCCTAGATAGTGCATATAGCGCCATGTTAATGTTCGTCAAAATAATCTATGAAAGAAGTTTTTTTTTTCATTTGTGAATGACATATTTAATTATATTATTGACATGGAGAATCAGTTAACACTCTAAAAACACATGGTATACAAATAAAACATGCATTATACTGCACTAACCTATTATTGACGTCAGAGAATAGTAAATTTTCTTTCGGGCATTTTTCAACAATATAGCTAGAAAATGTTTGGTCACAAGATGCTGTTCAACCAATCACTTTGCAGGATTTAATTCTATGTAGGATATGATAGACTTATTGATTTGCTAAGAGGGAATATGATCGGTTGGGGGATAATAGTACCTTCTTGATAAAATGCATGGGCATTCAAAATGCATTGACACTGTTCTAACAAAATAAATAAAAAGAAGAATTCCACAGGATATCCCACGGTTTCATCACAGTGCGAAACACAGTATGAAATCACCCACACTATTAAGCGTGAAAATCTTACTTTCAGATTGTCTACTACATGTATGTGAACACGTTGTGAACACACTGTCATGACTGTGGACAAAGTGTCCCGTATTATGAACTCGGATTTAATTCAAACTCTGGTCTAAACTTGTGGTTTAACTTTGGAAAGTCAAATACAACAGGTATATCTAACACTAAACTTCAATATTTTAGCTGGCCATAATAGACTGACTGAGAATAATTACTGAAATATTTCGCTTCATCGTTAAACCATGAAGAAAAAGCCAGGTAAAGGTAGGAAAAATGTTAAATAAATTCAATTCATCTGGCTTCCCATAATTTCAACACAGAGTTAGACCTTCCGAATACGGGACAGTGTGTTCTTTCCAGTTAAAACTCTTCTTGGAGTATTTCGGAGGAACGTCATACCAAGTACCAAGTATTAGCGGACGTTTAGGGGTGATCTTAAGACCCAGTCATCATGGTCACGCATAGACGCCGGACCACACCAGATCTGACGCCTGGGGCATCATTGGATGTCTGCGTAGGTCCCTACACGTCCTAGAGGCCGCACGGCAGTTTTGGGAGGTCAATATCATCCTGCTTCATTGTTGGACTGTCTTGTTGATAGAGCGATCCGGGATGGTCCTTGTAGCTGTCTTGCAAGTCCGTGTGACTGCCGCGTTGGTCCGTGTAGCTGCCATGTTGGTCCGTGCTGTCGCTCTGATGGTCCGTATAGACGCCGTGATATACAAACATGGTCTGTGTAGATCCGTGTAAAGGTCGTGTAGATGCCCTGTTGATCCGGATAATCCGTGCCACTGCCTTGTTGATAGCCATGTGTACAGTCATCAAGGCTCATCGACACTCGTCTGCCTTGCAGATCCTTGAGGATCCGCTATAAAATGTGACTGGGGCTTTAACAGAAACTTACTTTAACTTCCGGAGCTTCCCCCGGGGCAAGCTGAATTAAGCTCATAGGCATTTCCCATGCACTGTGTTAATACATGTACACTGAAAACTAGAGCCTGTAGATTCTCAGAATTGTTTACTGTATATAGGGAACATCTAAATGCTCCTGAAGTTTGATCGGGCCAAATCTCTGATGAGATACTAACCGTGACCTGTATCCTTCGACGGTACGTGGTGGAATCTGACCGAAATAGCGAGTACGAAGATTGAGAATAGGAGGATGCTCTCTAGCCGGAGGGTTCCCGGGCAAAATTGGGGAGAACCTGAAACCCTGCACCTTTCGCCTTCTTCAAATAAAAAGCAGAAGTTCGTCACTCTTCCAAACGAATTACGCCGTGGAATTGATGATCGGTTTACACGAGTGAATCAACGGCAATTAGATAAAGTGCCTTCCATGGATTGGGTTACGTCACTCCCACCTGTATGTGACCAACATATCAGAGCGCATGCGAATTCAGTTGTCCAGGCATCACCCAAAAATTAGGCAAGGGAGGGCTAGTGGGGGGATGGGGAGCCATTATGCTTATAAGCTTACAAATCGTAATAATTAAAATTTGAATACTTCCTATATAGGTATTCGGTATAGGCCTACAGTGTACAACGATTTTCACTGAACTGGGTTATTTCTGAAAATAAGTAATGCTACAAATAATAATCTTTGGCGTATTTTGTCGTGTTCATTTTCCCCTAAGATGTAATGGATAATATTTGAATACTTCCTATAGGTATTGGTCTTCGGCATACAGTGTACAAAGATTTTCACTGAACTAGGTTTATTTCTGTAACGAATTAACGTTACAAATGTATTTTTTCTGCTTATTTTTCCCTTAAAGTGTGTTCTAGGATTGACAAGCGTTATTGGATAATTAAATAGAGAACATGCTGTTGCCGTGGCAATTGCTTATTTCCAGCCAAGACAGTTTTAATTGAAAAGAAAAAAATCGATTACAGTTTACGCACATTTATTTCAAAATGTATTTACCTTCTTCTATTAAATTCTCTCTCAATAAATTTGTGATTTGTTATTATCTAAAAATAGAATTTAAGAACATCATTAATCAAAGCAATGATTCATACAATAGACACTCTAAAGATTACGATGATTAAGAGGATCAGAATAATGTTTATTTATGATAATTAGCATCGTAATGGTGATTGTTGCGAAAGTGATGGGATTAATGACCCTGATGACGATGACGATTATGATGATGATGATGATGATGACGACGATGATGATCGTGATGATGTTGATGATGGTGATGAAGATAATGGAAATGACAATGACGGTAATACTGATAGTTGTAGCAATAATGATGATATAGATTGATTTGAAATGATAATAGCGATTTTTACATTGCATTACTCATTTTTACATTTGTTATGGATGGCAGTATAGGCCCTACCATAAAGCTTAATCTAATACATCGGAATGACGTATCTCAGCACTTAACATATATTATCGACATCATATGAGACTGGATATGGTAGAGTCTAGCTAAATAATGATAAAAAAAACATCTGAGTATTCTTAAGAATTCATTCTCGACACGATAGTCCTATAAGACCAAGGTTATGACCCAATCTCAGAGAATGAATTCAAACAATAATCAGAAGCAAATTTAATTAGGCTGAGGTAAAACCCCGTCTATGTCTGAGTCTCCTCATTGATACCAATCTTAATTATGTACAATGTAAACTATGAACCTATACAATCTAATATGTAGCATTGTAGTTGGGGCATGTAATAGATGTAATGAGGGAACACAATCAATAAACTTCATTAGTATTGAACCTTGAACCAAGGATTGAAATCATAATTATTGGACGGAAACAGAAAGGCGCCAGCCTTGGAGGCCGAGCACCAGTGCTAACGCTGCATCTTGTTACAGTCACACCTACGAAAAGGGCTCCAGACCGACCGATGGTACGTCATCGGAAACAACGTACTAGAAATGGTAAGTTTGAAATCAGTTACGCTGGGGTGACGAGGGCACCTATTTTTAGGGTCCTTACTATTTCATTATAGCTTCTTTTTTTTTCTAGATGGGTAGAATATGTACCGTGACCTTTTCCCCCTTCTATTGCCATTCAGTAATGGCAAATTGAATTTGATTAATTCAAAACCAAGTTTACATTGCTCGAGACGTCATCTAGTATATAGGCCTATAGTTACAGTGTAAAGCTAAATCTTAATTTATCAGCCAGCGGAGTAATTGTATGATCTCGAGCAGATTTGAGCAGCATGAGCATAACACGCTCTGTGAAGCATAACTCATTAGAAATGAATGCATATTGATAATGCACAAATGCTGATAAACAGTGAATGGGTGTAATTTTAACTTTGGGGAAAACACTGTGTAGATCTACTTTGCAGTATAATTCAACTTAGCAGTATAATTCAATTTTATAATAATCTATTTCAATATAGTTTTTTAATGAAATTATAAACCACTTTTCGTTTGCCGATATCTACCGGTCAACCCTAATGAAATCGTCTGTATCTATTCCAATTGCTCCATGATAGAATGTGTCCATTATCAATCACATCTTACCCTATATGACCAGTAAATGGCATTGCCATTGCAGATAGCGATGGTGAGATTGAGCTTTGTAGACTCAGCTGAGTACACGTTAAACATCACGGACCATCTCACCCACTCTTAAAAAATCAAATATTACTTCCTCATAAATCACTTGTTGATGTTTCGGTGCGTTCCCACTGCCATTATTGTATTCAGGGTATATGGCATACTTCTTGAATTCGTTGGTCAGTCATTAATCATTAATAATTATTGTTAAAGGCTTCTGAAATCATTCATTATGATAAGCTGAGAACTATATACTGAACCGGGGGTTCGAATTGGTTTATTTTATATTTTGTTATGATTAAAGCAACGGGTTAATAAAGGAGCTTAGTCCCAGCGTATGACATTTGATTTAGAAACCTCATATCTACATTCGTTTTTATTTTAATCGATTTTTTTTTAAAGAATCATCTGTTAACCAATATTACTAACAAATGCATCGATTTGAGAAGCTGATAAGAGAATTTATTTCACATTAATTCTGCCTTTATTTGATATTGCTGACAGCTCACTTCATGAAAAGTTTCAAATAAAAGAAAAAAATTGACAAGGAAGGCCGAATGACGTTGCCTAAAACTTCAAGTGTTTATTTTATATATATGAGAATTCCGGTTTCAAAATTCCCTGCAGCAGCGAAAATCGATACATGACAAGTCTTTTTTTCTCTTTCGTACCAGTTTCTTCTAGAATTGACGATAGATAAACAGGAAATAGATACATAAATATCCAAGCACTGTTATACGGATCACACGAGTGAAATTGTATATCCCGTTCGGATATACACTTCCATTTCCAAGATATAATATAATTTAGAGGAGAAAGTCATCATTTTCGTTTATATCGATTTCATGTGCGTCGCGAATTTGCAATTTAGAGATGTAATCCTTCCTGAGGCGAAATATGAAATCGCAAGTACGAATAATTATAAAGCTTGGATTAAGAACGTTAATGGAATCAATTTTAATTTAATACAATTATTTTCGAAAGGAATACTGAGAAGCGGATTGGTGAGAGATGCAATATAATTGTTAACGCATTATCGGGATGTTTCCGGGCAATATCGATAGGAATGGGGATGTAATTGTGCAATTATTCTAGAATTGCATTCAAACACGCCTCATTCTTATCAATTACAAGCATTATAATACCAGTTTATATCAATGAATTAGTTTCAATTTGTTGGTGGATGTAGATAAGTAAATTACGTTTATACCGTAGGTAAAATTCCTGGTACTCTTGGTATTGTCGAGTAGAATAGAGTCAATAAACTCCGAGCATGGCAAGGTGTTTGTGTGTGTTGTGGGGTGGGGTACGGTGATATATTTAATGCTACCAAACCCTTTTTAACGTAGTTTCATTATCTTACTCCCTAGCACTCGATAAAATGCCTGCGACCTATCATCGCTTTCATTGCTCGAAGTACTTATCACGCTAGCTAATAAATACATGCAAATATATTTAACAGAAACTTGATTTGGGGGGGGGGGGGATAATCCCCAGTCATTCGCTGGTGTTCTTTCCTTTTTTTGTATGTTTTTTTTACTTCGATATTGTATGTTTGAATATTGTATGATGATTATTGTCAATGTCCTGAAATTGACTATTGTATGAGCATAACGTGTACCTGGAAATGAAATAAAAAGAATATGTGTGTGCGTGTGTGTGTGTGTGAGGGAGGATGAGGGGGGTGTGTGTAGATGTGGGGGTGCGTATTTGAGGGTGTGTTTTTGTGTGTATGAGTATGTATATATACACAGACACCTGTCTGTGTATGTATACACACATAAATGTATATACATATATCCTTCCTCTCACACCCTTTTCGTTACTTCACCCCTTGTTCTTTCCCTGCATATTCAGCACAATCTATGTCACAACCATCGTGACAACCGTCTTTCGCTATCTAAGCCAGCCCCCACCCTCCCTCTCTCTCTCTCTCTTCTCATATACGCATTAAGAATGTGGGATGTTCCTTTCATGGAAGCCGCTAATAGACCAAACCAGGTTAGCTTCGATTGCCACAAATGTCATTCCAAACTGCGTTGACATTTTGGTGTTAGCATTGTGACTAAGGAGGAATGATAGTTGATGAACATTTTCCATTCTCCCGAAAGAACTCGCCCCCACTTCATCTCATTTGCACCATATTTTCAGATCGAGTTATGCGTTTATTCCGAAGTCCACTTACCTTTTTATATCACTCATTATCCTCGCTTCAACAAGATTTAGGTCATTGTCTGTAACAAAAAAAACTAGCGATTCAGTCTTTCATTTTCGATACACAAATACTTGTTTGACATGTTAAAATTCACTTTATTCATAATTAGACCCCCCCCCCCTCTCCCCCTCTCTTTCTGCCTCTCTCAATCTCCCTATATCCATCTCTATATCTTCCCCTCTCTCTCTTTCTATTTGTGCCTCTCTCTCCCTATATTTCTATCTTCCATCAAGAATCATCTTAACAAAGCACTTTTGTGCTTGTCCTCCTCTCAATTCATAATCATCCTACATGGTTTCACAATGTATAGTTTTGCATATGAGAGTTCTTTTCTGTAATATCTTTCTTGTATTAATATTTGCAGAGCCATGTACGCGTTTTCCTACAAAAATAACGATTTTTCGTAAATTACAATCGATAGCAATCAATATTCAGTATTCACCGCAGAGGCAAACCCCTGTTTCTTTCTCTGCAGAGGAAGTCTTATGAATAGATGGGAATACGAGTCAAGAACATACAATTCTGTATAGTTTTATATTTTCTACTGCATCACATATTAATTGTTAAGAATGGGGCCGAGGATTCAAGAGCATTACTGACTCTGGCGCATTGATAGTGACTTGATTCATTTTGAAGGATGTGGGAATGGTATACAAACCCGCTCTCCCCCGAAAAAAAAAAGATGGAATAAAAAAATGAAAAGAAATAAATTAACAAAACAGGGAGGGGAATAAACGTGTTTTCAAAAAAATCAATTTATTTTTTCGCGACATTTTTTGCCAACCATATTTTTTAATTAAACATTGCCTATGGAAATTACTGCAGACATGTACAGTAGAGCATATATTTTGATCAAACGTTCTATGAAAGAGGTGCCCACAAACTCAAATAAAGAAACAAAATATCCAGGTTTTTTTTTTATTTTTTTTTTTTTTTTCTCCGAAAAAAAGGTCCATCATGCCGCCAATGATTTCAATACCTTTTCCCACGTCTTGCATTTCTTTAAAAGGTTTAATCAAGGCTACCATGTGTTAGTAACTATAGTAAATATGAATGCTCCACTTAACGAATCGTGTGGGGGTCAATATACTTGTACAATACATATTTATATTTAAAAAATCTACCGTTTCGTATTGTTTTAAACTATTTTTTCCTGAATAAAACTTATTTCTTCGCAATGTTTAATTGAACAAAATATATATTGTCATGATTTTAACAGTTTCCAATACCAGAGATGGTGCGAAACTGTGATATAGTGTATACTATTGCCTCTATGTTATGGAAGCGGATGAAATGACCTTCCGTAAATGACCTTGATCGTGAACCTAAAAGAGAAAACACCTGTACGGGTGTCCAGTTAGGAAACATCAAAGTATTTAAAGCAAAGCATCAACATCTATCAAAACTAATCAATATAACAATGAGTGTGAGTTGTTTAAAGAACATTTGAACCGAAGCGCTGAAATGCACTTATTGTGTACTCTTCTGAAATAATACTTGCTGTTGACTCTAAAAGTAATGAATACCACGAGTTGCAATTTGTGAAACAGTCATTGTCTGATTGATCAACACATCCTTTGGTAACGATTGAAATATTGAACACATCGGTGCAAAACAGACAGTTCACAATAAACACTTCCATTACTTTTATTTAAAATTAGTTTGCCTATCGAGTAAAACCCTGTGGAATTTATATATATTTACGTTGATACACATGTTATTTTTAAATGGGGAAAGGCACTAGCGAGGGGAGATGGTGGGTATTCAATACATGAAATACAACAAGATGAATATTAGGGCCTTTTCACACGTGAATCTTGAATCATCATTGAAATGATGATTGCAATTAGTTTTTAGAATCATCGGACCTTTCACACGCTCACTCGAAAACTGTGATACACTGCATTAAAGTGCTTTAAAGGTCACGTAAACTCCGCCCCCCCCCCCCAAGCGGAGGTCAAGCTTTTCATACGCAGAATTCGTACCGTAATTTGAGTGAAACTTAACTGGAATTCATCTCCGGAAAAGAATTTGAATTCGTGATTGTCATTAGCGTTCGTGATTCTAACCTTGTTCTAGCTTGGTTTCACACGCGCTTAAAATTCGCCATTAGCCTTATTTTCCACTGGAATCATCATTCAAATTGCGGGGTTCTATACCGTGTGAAAGGCGGTTACTATCTGCTGGGGGTCGGGGTAGGAAATGTGTGTTTTGTACTTTCGATTACAATTACACAATACTTTTAATGATGGTGGTGATGGTGATGGTGATGATGATGATGATGATGATGATGATGATGATAATGGTGATGATAATGATGATGATGGTGATGATGATGATGATGATGATGATGATGATGGTGATGATGATGATGATGAGAGTAATAAAAACAACATTATCAAAGTATCTATAAGAAAATATATGTTCACAAATGATGATAGTAGTATTAATATGTATTCAATAATCCTGAAATTGGTATTGGCCTACATATATGTTGAAATGGTCAAAGATATATAATATTACGAACAATTACATGCAAGAATAATATTTTGTATTTCATATTCACTGGTCTGGGTTCAAGTAGTATTTGTAAAAGGTGACCAACCCACGGGGAACCGTTTACAAATCCGAATTAACTATTGTCAACAGCATTTTACAAATGGTTTATCCGTGAAAAACAACGCTTATGTATATATATATTTTTGATTGCTACCCATGCAGTGGAAGCGATTGAGAAGTGACGAGTGATAGATGACGAGTATTATCACTAGAATATAAATCATAAATCACTGTCAAGTGAGTAGTGTGTGCACACCTATTAATTAATATACTACTACAAATGATTTTTTTTTCAATGAAAATATGTTAAATGTATTTTGTCACCCTTTTCTAATGTTCATTTTAACGTGAGGGTGTGTGTGTGTGTGTGTGTGTGTGCATGCGAGTTTTGTATATGATTATACTGTCAAAGTTGGAAAGAAGAGCAGTAGTAGTAGTAGTAGTGAATGGTAAGTTATGTTACAGTAGAAGTAGTAGTAGTTTTAGTAGTAGTAGTAGTAGTATTAGTAGTAGTAGTAGTAGTAGTAGTAGTAGTAGTAGTAGTAGTAGTAGTGGTAGTAGTAGTAGTAGTAGTAGTAGTAGTAGTAGTAGTAGTAATAGTAGTAGTAGTGAATAGCAATTTACGTTGCAGTAGCAGTAGAAGTAGTAGTAGTAGTAGTAGTAGTAGTAGTAGTAGTAGTAGTAGTAGTAGTAGTAGTAGTAGTAATAGTAGCAGTAGTAGGAGTAGGAGTAGCAGCAGCAGCAGCAGTAGTAGAAGTAATAGTTGTAGTTGCAGTAGTAGTAGTAGTAGTTGTTGTTGTTGTTGTATTAGTAGTAGAAGTAGTAGCAGAAGTAGTAGCAGTAGTAGTAGTAGCATATATATATATATATATATATATAGTATACATGTATATCCCCCCCCCCCCCCCCCCAATTGAGAGTGGCAATGGGACTGGTCACCAAGACAAAGACTGAAAGAAATTCAATTTAAATTCAAATGTATTAACAGTTGAGGTGTTCTAGATGCTGAAAGACTAGCTTTGAGAAAAGAAAATACACTGTCGGATCGTATACACCAAGAAATCAAACACCATTTTCGTTTTCTTTTAATTCTCTTCATCCACTCAGTTTACATCATCCCCAATCCTACTTGTTATCACAGCATCCATCTTTATATCCATCATATATCCTTACGTCAATCCAATATTTCAATACCTGTAATATTTTATATTCTATTTCTTTATAGTTTCTTCTATCAAAGATCTACGCATGTCTGTATCCACGCGCTCGTATTACTTAATAATTTGGTGTGACTTTCACACCCACCCATTCGCGAGGCACTTCGTAAATTGAATTTTCACCGTTCTTCTGATGTGGTGCTGAAGCTTGCGTTGGGATCCCGTTTCTTACAGAGGTGATGTGGTGGCGTCCTCACATCGTCCTGTTCACACCGGAAGTTTAGTCCCGAGGAGAACGCTTAAGAACAACTTTCTTCATTTTCTTGGAGGCATCACTGTGCATTCAATTCTACAAGAGTGCAATTGCAATATTGCTGACGTTTATTGATCAAGAAGTAACATTTTGGTCTTTTAGAACCGAACTTCCATGTCACCTTCGAAGAGACAACCACAGTCTCCTCTGAAGCATTTCATTAACAATTTCTGCGTCTGACAAGTTGTCAGATCTGACAATATTCCCTACTTTGATTCGCTGACAACCACAGTTCCCATGGTAATTGTTGGATAAACGTCCAACGTTTCTTTTTTTTCATGAAACGCTTCCAAGGAAATCGTGATTTCATGTACGGACCGACAATTCACGTCACCATCGGATAGGTACAGACTAAGGTTTGCCATGTTTCAACCAGGTACATCTAGGGCCCATCTCATATTCGAGCTACAGTAACAACAGTCTTTAAGCTACTAAAAGCATTTGGTTTAATTGGTTGGGAGCGGACTTGTCGTTGACGGGACGATATAACAAAATACGTAGGCAGCACCTTGACTAGATTGGCTCAGAACAGAAAGTCATGAAAAGATCATGAAGAAGGCTACATCAAACTGTGGTGAACTCAGCCTGGTGAGGTGAAGTGAGGAACTTGTTTTAGAAAGTGTGTAATCGTTATTATAACAAGCCGTTATGAAACGGGACACCGAATCAGTATTTCACATTCGGAGGCAGTTGGACGGAATGCGAATTCAACGTCGCCAAGTTGCAGAATTGGTACTGAAACAAATAATTCAATTAAACTGAGTACGAAATAGGTATGAAAGGTGTCTGTGAAATGTCATTCGAGTCAAGAAAAGTTTAAGCGTGTTACAACAAAGGAAAGCACACTACCAACGGAACTGTATTTAACCCGAAACACCTGTAACCAAAACTATCACACTTACACCTTCCCGCACCTGCACCCACATATCAAACTATATTGATATATTCATCCTTGTTATCATCCACGCCGCCGTGGGAAAAGGTTTTGAAAATTGGCGGGAAACTAAATAAGATAAGTTGCCTTCAGCTTGGTATCGATAGCGGGGTATTGCTAACATGTTTGGGAATACAGAGCAAGGTTAGCTTTTCTGATCAGTACTGTATGCAAGGAATACTTTGCTGGCGGTGAAACTGGTTTGGGAATTGATCAGAATTACGTGTCAAAGATAACAAACAATTGAATAACTCGTTCGGTGGTGCAGCGTATGGTATCTCAGATTGGAAATTTGCAATTATATTTTTATTCTTTATTCCATTTTTAACCCAATAGCCGTCTTACTTGTTTGCGGTGGCGACAAAACTCGTTTCTGTAGATGATTATTTCAACTTGACTACCATGATTGATAACATGGGGCAGAAATCATTGAATTAAACGACATCTACGGATCACATTGTCAACGTGTAAAAAAAAGTTTTATTTTAGAGTGATATGTTCACAAGGTGTTTTGGCGAATCACCTTTTGGGCAATTACTTCAGACTGTAAAGTGCATATAAAACTCGGATTATAATTCATGCTGGAAATGAAAAAAAAAGGTTCCGTAACCACCTTATCGTGGCTCTTAAGACGTTATATCTATCTGTCCTACTGTTCTTTTTTCTGCTGTAAACTTTTGTTTTACGACTTGATGAACTTTTGACCTAATTTCCATAATTGTCATTTCCCCCATTTTAAAGTAGTGGTTTCTTCTCAGATGTTTCTGCAAATTGATGAAACCATGCACATAACAAATTGCGTTGCGTGATCAGAATATAACATGTATGTTGGCCTCAAAGAGCAAAGATAGATCCATCACTGTTCCTGTCAGCTAGGTTTACCTCTGTAAATGGACCGTTTAACGTGTACGTCATGGCTGAACTTATCAACAAGACCATGGTTCGTGGTACACGATCTGATGATGGTATGCGTAAAGGCATCTCGTGCTCCCCAGTCCATTATTTGCTAAACGTCCATGTAAGGACTCGTCTTAAGTTTCGAAAAACGCTATGACAAAAAATGGATAAAATGACTTATGATGTATTTTTCTATCAACTTATCTTTCTATTTAATTAAGAAACAAGTGCAATTTTGTCCAAGAGCGATTAATATTTAACATTTTTAATAGGAAGAACTTATTTTTAATCAATGAATAGTACTTGAACAGTAACTGACTATTCTTGACTGGAAATGTGTGAAACACGATTTTGCACTTTTTTGTTGTTGATTCTTGTTGCATATAAAACGGTCATAAAATATGATATTTGTTCTAGTCCTTATGCTTGCTTCGATATTAATAGATGAAATAAAACCTTCGTAAGATAAACGGAAATCCAAAACTTATTCAATCTTAATAATTAGTCAAATGCTGAACTGATCTGTATCAAATATCGTTAATTTTCTTTGTATTAGTCTTTATATGGAGGAGCCGCGGTGTAGTGGTTCTGACTCTCGCCTTGTAAACAGAGGGTTGTGTGTTCGTATCCCACCGCGGTCTGGCGTCCTTTGGCAAGGCGTTAATCCACACTTTGCCACTCTCGACCCAGGTGCTAAATGGGTACCCGGTAGGATGTGAAAGTCATTGTAGCTTGTCCAGTACTGTGTGCGCCTCACCGGCGACTGACTGGAATACTCCCCAGGGAGTGGAGGATGTGCACACATTGTGTGCGGGAATGACTGATTGAATCCGATGACCGGGGTAATAATATATCTGTAAAGCGCTTAGACACGTCGTTCCGATGTATTAAGCGCTATATAAAAAACGGATTATTATTATATTATATTATTATTATATATAGAAAGTGAAATCAATGATCAAATTGCGTATCGATCCGTGTTGTAAAAATATAAGTGAACCAATCGCCTTTATCGTTATTTTTATATCTCATACACTACTTTTAGTTATGCATATATAGCTGCAAGTATATGGTGTTGTCAAGGTTCTAGGTCTGTTAAGTAGTAATGACTGCTAAACATGTTAGAGACGAACGATTATTAGGTCTTTGACATTTGAAATTTACATTCTGATAATGCAATTAATAGCACGAGAGTTCAAGTGACCAAAAATATGAATCTCAGAGAAACGATATTTGTTAAAATGATGAATGGTGTCTTTGGCACATACATGGGTCATGTGCAATAAATCACAAGCGATCTTCATTCCAGCAGATTTCAACTCCCTCATATAAATATTGACACGACTGGGAAGTGTAATACCTCGGTCACACAATCAAAACCGACTTCAGATCTCCACGGTTATTGCGTTATCCGGATTGACATACTATTGATCGGTTTGTAGTAAGTTACCTTGGTGTGGCGGTAGCATTTAGCTTGAACTCTCAACAGTTCCCCTCGGCAGCACTCGGAATCACCTTTTTGCTGGTACCCCTGAGGGACTATCACAGATAGATTCGCCGCGCATGGCAATCTTTTAAGTAGGACAGCGAACTGTTAAGTGGGTTGGGAGTTGTTTTAAGTGTTTATAGATTTAAGGCGACTTACAGTTATTTTGGAAATGCATTAGATTTTCGAGTGAATGTTGTATATTGTTGCACTTGATTCGGGAACTACGTATAGGCATTTTAGGCATCCGGGCCACGATAACTATTCGAAGAAGATAATGAGAACTGTTTTGTAACGGTAGGGTGAAACTTGAAGTTATATAGATCTCTAGAGACCAAATTACTGCCCACATTATAAGTGTTACATGGCGAAATTGAAACAGCTTGTTGAAGATTTTTGTCTCGCCTGCATAGCAGAGCGAAAATATAGGCGCCGCTTTTCTGACGGCGGCGACGACGGCGTCGTCAACATTGAAATCTTAACCAAGGTTAAGTTTTTAAAATGTCATCATTACTTAGAAAGTATACAAATCTAGTTCATGAAACTTAGACATAAGATTAATCAAGTATAACGAAACATCCTGTCTGAGTTTTAAGTCACATGACTAAGGTCAAAGGTCATTTAGGAAAAATGAACTTCGACAATGTTGGAGGAATCAATATCGAGAACTTAACCAAAGTTAACATGGTTAAGTTTATGAAATGTTGTTATAACTTAGCAAGTAAATAAACCTAGTTCATTAAACTTAGACATAAGATTATTGGTGTATTACTGAACATTCTGCTCGAGTTTCAGGTCACATGATTAAGGCCAAATGTCACTAAGGGTCAAAGAACTTTGACCATTTTGGGGTATTTGTGGAATTGTCATCATAACTTTGAACATCAATGGGTCTAGTTCATGAATCTTAGACATGAGAGTAACCATGTATCCCTGAATATCCTGTGCGCGTTTCAGGTCACATGACTAAGACCAAGGGTCATTTAAAGTTAATGAACTTTGGCCGTGTTGGGGTTATTTGTTGAATAGACATCACAACTTAGAAAGTTTTTGGAGTTACACATGTGGTTCATGCAACATGGGCATAAGGGTAATCAAGTATGTTTCGCTCACGTCTTAGGTCACGTGATCACGGTCTATTGTCATGTTGGGTCATTGGACATAGTATTTTATCATCATATTATGTGTTTCCTTTTGTGAATGATTATTTAATAGCTGTTTTCAAAATCAGCACTGCTGCTATATCGAGTTGCGTAATGCAGGCAAGACTGTCAGAGGCCTTCCACTTGTTTATTTTTAAGTCAAACTCGAGTAGTGACAGTGACGAATGATTTCAAGATAAATTTCCCCAAATTATGTGAAATTGATATTATAATTTCTTCTCTAGATTTCACACAGCATGGTTTAAAAGCAAACAAAGCCATCTCACTTTTCTCAATCTAAAGATAAATTGCGCTTAGGAGTAAATACCACCAACTCAGATTAACAGAATAAGACATTGTCGAATTAAAAAAGACACGTCTGCTTACAGAGTGATATATTTTTTTCCTAATTATTTATCATTAACACTTTTCTACCGATATCAGTTTTGGTAATAATCCTGATTTATTTCCAACTGCATACGCACACTCAAATATATGGTCCTATTATTAGAATCTGCTCAAATGTGGTTATACAAATATATCATACAAAGACTGGAAGACATACAAGATATTCTAAGAAAATGTTGGTCATTCTTCAAAAAGATTAACTCGTTGAACGGTAAAACTAAAATTAAATTCAACTTTTTATTTCTTACAGTCAGCCCAAATTACTTAATTACCAGGCTGGCGGGAAAAAACCAACCCAACAATTAGAGACACACTTTCAAACTTGTAAATGTCTATCAAACAACTCTCGCCACGCTTTGTGAAGAATAAATGTGTCTCTAGACGTGTCATCAATACTACGGCACTGTGAGGAGTTCACCAGCAACACCATCAACGTTTTCCAAGACGGATTTATTCACAATGCGCGAAGAACTCTTTAGTTCTTAAATGTTCGCGCCAACCAAACTTGAGACATGAGATGGTTTCTCAGAAGCATAAAAAGAAGAAGAAAGTAAGTCGCATCAGAATTTCTAGGGCACGCCACATTGATGTGAATCGATGTGTATGTAGTGTCAAATAAACCACTATTCGTAAAATTCTTTAAGAACATGTTGAATACAAAAAAGGGGAAATCAAAGGGAGAAATACTAAACTACATTGAAAGGGTATCAAACCACTTTTTCCTATCCACGTCTAACCACAATCCACCTGCGCTATTAACTGGTCTTGATAAAATGTATTTCTCCTGTCACCGTTGACAATAACCCGGGGTGCGTAAAACACATCCAAGATCTAACGTATTGACAAAAGAGAAATATTTTTAATTGTACCATCATATTTCAGTTTTTAAGGCACCGCTAGCACGATTAGAGGCAATACGGATTTGATGAAAAATCTGTGAATGTAAAATGAAGAATTTAATAGGTTGATAACAACCCGACACATCCATAATAACAGATCGAGTTACGTGGTAACTGTTCCGTTTTAACTATCACAGCATTATTCTTCATAATCGTCCTATCCACTTTCGTTCTCTCATTACGTGTAATATCTTTTTTTTTTCTCATTTCTTAATTTTTCTTCTACATGGACTTCTCATCTCTACTTTTCTCCTATTTGATTACCTCTAGAATGTCTCAACCGCCATTTTGAGGATGGTGGAAGTTACCTTGCATGTTTTATATTTATGATAAGATTACTTTCAGTTCTTTTAATTATCGGTCTTTTAGATGAAGCCAGACAAATCAAGGACAGTCTCGTGCCCGGGATTGTAGCGTCTGCATCTCTTTAGCAGAGGTGGCAACCTCGCACCTAGAATCCAAGCGTTCCTAATACGTGTCTAGCAGGCGATACACACTTGATTGCAGACTAACGCCTTCACACATCTTGCGGAAACATCGCTGTGACAATGTTTGCAAGCTTAGTTTATCGCTACGTCTATTCCTTGATTTTAACTGGATTGCATTTTTAGACTTGACGGAACTATCTTCATTGTAACATTCTCTAAAGTAAAAGCAAGTTTAGGAAACGATTGCAAGATAATTTAAACAATTCGCCCACCAATATCAGTCAAACTTAAAAAGAGTTTTGCATTTTTCACTTCAAACTGCTTATTTACTCCTTTTTTCATCATGATTAAAAATCATTTTTATTCGATATATCCTAGTATCAAGAAAAAAGAAAGAAAGAAAAGATCGAGAAAATAATCACACGCACAAAAAAGAAATGTCTCTACGCATAAACAAAATGTGAAATAATTATGGTAGAAACTTTGTTAACACTCAGTGACCAGCACGTGGATTTCTATCCTTAGACAGACTCGAGACAATGACATACCAATGTTTTTTTTTTAATTGTGTAAACAGTGTTTCAACAAGTTTTAGTATTATGATTGTCATTTTCATTATCATTGTTATGATTACTATTAATTTTATTATGATTATTAGTAGTAGTGTTGCTGTTGTTGTTGTTATGTTTGGCTTGGTAACTGGAAATGTCTCTTTTAAACTATATGTGAAGAAATGTGCAGTCAGTTTTTAACGAACGAATCTTCAAATACTCTTTTTTTTCAAGTGCAGTATATTTATTGCGATCATAACACCGTGGTATTCTGTAGGTGTGTATGTTTATACAGTTTCAGCACAATACCCTGTTTTTATTGATTTGTCTCTGTACTGTATTGCTAACACCTCAGGCCTACAGCGTATGCACTAGGGATTGTATCGACTAACGCTATTAGTAGTATCGAACAATGATTCGGTGTGACGTAAGTATATACCAAACAATATATTACATTCGATTACCTAGTTCCTTTGCACTTGGTAATATTTGTGAAATTATATTACTATATTTGTAGGCTCCATATATCTCATTGGTTTCAAATTTTGTATCCTATTAATAATACTGGTCGGAAAAGGGCAGTTGAACGTGATCGCCATTTCGTTTCTTCATCGAGGCTGACGTACTTAAAGTAGTTACATTGATTATTCATTACATAACCGCATATCGATTGATATTTGAAATGATAATCGACAGAGTTTATGGCTAAAATCACGTTAACCAAAAGAGCCACATCCTTAATTGATTCTATTATAAAAGCATGGCATGAATTTTGTTTCTGTTTAATATACTTAAAAAATAAATTGGTCCGAGACGTAATGCCTGGCCCCTCAAAAAGTTTTAAATCTTACGATACTAATGGAAACCAATAAAAAATGAAAAATAACAATTTTAGCAGCGTCAGAAATATTACGGTCATTTAAGAATTTTGAATGCGTAGACAGGTAGATGAGAAAGACTTTATTTTCATAGAAAATTATTGACAGAAAAACGGTAACCTGAGCTTGCATTGCATTGTATTCATAATCTAATACCCATGCAAATCATGATTAAAAATACGCTTGAAGAATGCAATACAATGGAAGAAATGAAAATCTGAAATCCTATGAGAATTGAGTATAAATGGATGACATAAACGTGATAAAGAAACTTCCTTAGGCAAAATGATTTTGGGAATCCGAAAATCGAAACACAATCCTCACGAGAAATCAAAAACACAATGTGGCATTTCCGACGTGGTTTTTGCTCGGAAACTCGGTGGATTTTTGATTGAATTTCAAATGAAGCTGGCCATAACTGAAGTAAATATATATATGTATATATATATATATATATATACATATATGCATAGTTTATATACATATATGAAAAATAAAGGTCGTAGCTTCTAGATATATTCTTCTTTGTTGATAAACCAAGATTTCGATTTATGAAATCTTCACTAGGCACATTCCTTTCTTATTATGTCAATGATCTGATATGCTGATTATTTAAAAAAAACTTTGTTTTTGGACTGGTATGGTTACTGAAATAATGCATTTCACTCATGAAGCAGTGAGAATCGATCAGAGAAAGATATTTAAAAAAAACATGGAAGGAACGTAGAATTTTGAAATTATTAAACTCGAACATAATAAGAAAATAGTAACAGTAGAATGTGACACCCTGAAATTACTAATAAACAGACAAATCGGATTCAATATAGTACTTATCTCTCACTGGGAGTATATTCTACTAGGTATGTCAGGCTGAATGCTGAATCTATTCTCATCTTGAAGGAGCAAAGGTGGACCTACGTGGCGCAAAAAAACAACAACCAACAAACAAACAAAAGGTGCCAGGATGCAAAGTTTAACTTTTCGTTTCGAAAAAGATACAGGTTAGAGAATTCTGTAATAGATTGAAGGAGGTCCATGTTTTCGGAGCTAAATGTACATGTACAACATCTCTATCACAAGGAGGGATGACAATGGTTTGAATAAATAAATTTGATTATCAATTCGCTTTGTAATTTTGGAAAGGAGTACGTACATCGTTAAAAGGGAACGGAATGCGTAAAACATTTCAGCATTAAAGTGATTTTAAAAGTAAATCATATTGCACGGTGCATACTTTTTTTTTACTTATTTCAGAAGTCGACAACATCCATGAAGTCATTTATCCTTATGACTTGAACATTGTGATGTGATGAGTTTTGCTTTAAATTCCACTTTGACCTTTTGGGATTGCACTTTATTTCTAGGACAATACCATGGAGGTATAAGACGTTTCTGACGCTGTTTACTCCGGTGATTTCCGCCATGCCGGACTTGGGTATTGGACGTGTAGTCACCTAAAGTGCAGGTCAGGTGAAATAATCTTCCAATTGATTTATTTATACTGAATAAAGACACCATGGAAAGTTGTATTTACCTTTCTGAAATAAGGAGTATTTGAGGAGAATGTGATGTGAGATTGATTTAAAAACAGGATGAAAGAAAATGTATGGGTGAAAAGGGGGAAAGGAGGAGAGAAAAGGGGAAAGGAGGAGAGAAAGGGGGAAAGGAGGAGAGAAAAGGAGGGAGAAAGGAAGACATACCATGGACCTATATGGACATACAAACAGAAGATAACAGTGGTATAATATTGACAATACTATTATGAAGGCCTGTATATAACAATCCGATTTTATATAGCGCTTTATACATCGGAACAACGTGTCTAAGCGCTTTATAGATATATTATCACCCCGATCATCGGATTCAATCAGTCATTCCCGCACACAATGTGTGCACATCCTCCACTCCATGGGGAGTATTCTAGTCAGTCGCCGGTGAGGCGCACACAGTGCTGGACAAGCTGCAATGACTTTCACATCCTACCGGGTACCAATTTAGCACCCGGGTCGAGAGAGGCAAACTGTGGATTAACGCCTTGCCAAAGGACGCTAGACCGTGGTGGGACCCTCTGTTTACAAGGCGAGAGTCAGAACCACGGCTCCTCCACAGTATATATGTTAAGGGAAGATAAAAAATGTTAACGTAAACTCATGAGCGCACGCAGGTTTTCATACATACGTGCACACAGACTTACACACCCACACCCTAACGGCAAGGGCGGATACAAGATTTTCCAAAAGGAGGGCATTTTGTACAGAAAGTTTTGACAACCTAAAAAAGGGTATTCACTAAGTAAATCGAAGTCATTAGTTGCAGGAAAAATTTGACAGGCCAGAAAAAGGGTCCTCACTTGCCTATGCATGACATATCAAAATAAAATATATATTTGTGCCTCTCAAGGGGGGCGCACGAGTCGGATATGCCCCTTCTCTCACGGGCAAACACACCAACATGAAGCAAACATGAATACACACGAACATGAATGAACGCCTGTATTGATAAATAGCTAAATATTACTGAAAGTGATGGAAATTTATATGGGCCTCGTGACATAGATATATATTTAAGTGTATAGGAAAGAACAATAAGGTTGTTTGAGTGTTTATATATATATATATATATATATATATATATGTATGTATATATATTGGTTTGTTTTCATATATATTTTTTATTTCTAAACGTTAGTTTTGTTTGGTTTATATATAAACACAATATATGGTATATATATATATATATATATTTTTTTTTTTCTTTTTTTTCCTGTCATTTTTTCGCCTAAGTATTTGGTACAAGACACAGTAGTCATGTTAAAGAGTGGATGCCTGTTTACATTTATATATATATATATATATATATATATATAGTGTTTATATATAAACCAAACAAAACTACCGTTTAGATATAAAAAAATATATATGAAAACAAACCAAAATAAGTGTTTATGTATATCCTTACAAATTTTGCGTATTATTTTCCATTTTAGCCAAGTGGACATTCCTGTGATTTTGATTTGATATTGCACACAATGTCCAGCGGAGACAAAGCGTAATTAGACAGAAACGAATATGTGTGACATGATTATAATATTTATTTCTCATTTTCATAATCACATTCATAATGAGATACTCATTTAGCCTTGTGCAGAACGAGATATCACATAATATTCGGTATTGTAATGAACGCAGACCAGGCTTTGATTAAAATCACACCTATACAAACAGTCGATTATGTTTCAAGATTATTAAAACATACGCGACAGAATCCTAAAACGTGAAAACCGTGAATGAATATGTTAGTTTTCATCTTAGATATATATTACAAGATCACTCATTGATTTACACATTCAACATTAGAGGACTACTCTGGGATGAAAAATAATCATATCTAAATATATAGAGTAAAATCCACCGAACAAAATGCTGAAAATTGTTATCAAAACCGGATAAAAAAATACCAATATTGAATTCTAAGATGAGTAATATTTTGTTAAAGTAGTTACATGTACACCGTCGTGCATATGCAATATATGGGGTGATGATGTGATATCACCACTTCCATTAATTTCATATTATTACATGGAATAATAAATATTAAATATTTTCATATATGAGCGCATGACACGCATCCCTTGTAACAAAATACGTAGCAGCAGTAATTATCGTACATATTTAATCATGAGACAATCATTTCTTTTCTTCATTGTTGGAGGAAAAAAATGTGAAAAAGATAATATCATTTGAAAAAAATGCAATATAGTAAGTAGGGATATGACATCATCAGTTCGCTCATTGAATATTCAGAACAATTTTTGAAAGAACTGTTTCTCAGTAGTAATGTAACACTTTAAAAAGTTCATTATTGTGTTATTCCTCATCCGATTTAAATGAAATTTTCCGTCTTTTATTTGTCCAATTTGACTGTATCTGTTCAAATCATATCATTTTAGCCTAGAATTTCACATTAACTTGGAAAAATTAGAAAACAGTAAGCATATTGTCATCTACTTCAGTAAAAACAAAACAAATTACATTATTTTGTAAGAGGAAAAAGGCAAGTTTGATTGGTAAAACATCAAAGTAAAAGCATGTGCCTCTAGTTAATTTTGCAAATATTGCCTAAATTTTGAATAGTTTTAGACTTCAATTTATCAACAAACTTTCACATTTTTCCCGGAATCCCCCTCTACATTAACGAACCCGATCTAAATTATATACCAATATTTACAATGAACAGATATGTGCTTTGATTACTCCGTAATAAAACATCACTCCAATTTATTTAAAGTAATTTGAATTCCAATTAAATTTGATATCGGATAGAGATCAATATGCCTTGAATCAAAAGTGTATATCTATCAATTTATTAACCATGGAATTTATAAAAATGAAAGCAAGGGCAACATGGTCATAATAATATCAATTCCACATTTATTTCGGAAAGTTTCCACAGATTTGGTCAAACCAAGTTTTATGCAACCTTTTGAAGCATCCTTTCAAGCGTTAAGTCTCTATTTTTCCCTTTCCTTAGACATCGTTCTCTAACTCATTATCTCCATCTCTCTCACTAGCTCTTTCTCTCTTTCTCTCTCCCGATTACATTTGGCTCGTTGCCATGAACATCATTATCAAAAGTCATAAGGTACTCGGGGCCCAGTTTTGATTTTGTATTAATTATATTTCGCCATATCTCACATCTTATTACCATTGCATACGATTTAATGAGTATTAATCGATGTACATTTAGATGCATATGTTTTACATGTGTTGTAGCCTCCATTAGCAGTTAGACAATTAGACATATTCAATCACCAGGATGTATTCCATTTGCATTTTGAAGGAGAAGATAGCATCTTGTACCCATTGATGTTTTCTATGAAAACCGGAGGGGAAGAAGGGGGGTAAAGCCAATGTAACACTCCACTTTGACCTTAATTACTCACATATTTCCTGGACTCTTAATTCATATGGTTTCTCTCTCTCTCTCTCTCTCTCTCAAGCACGGACCATTTCTTTTCTTGTTTTGTTCGGGGTTGGGGAAAATAATCTCATTTTCACATTGCATATTCTTTGTACTTATCAGATAGTTTCGGTTTCGATATAATGGAATGAAATAAAAATAAGGATAATAATAAACCAATTTTTGCCTACCTTTTGAACGGTACACTAAGACGTAGACCCCTTTCAGTAAGATCCAAAATACAGAGAATTGTAATAACAGTTTCTTCCAAGCAAAATTACAGGATACGTATTCCACTCACAGTGCTTTATTGTAAGTCATGTCAGACACATCACATTGAATCAAAACAGAGGTGAAAAAATGCTGGGTAAGTACCCCACTCCTTCGGCAGGACAGTCCGATGGATATACCCTGTCTTTCCTCGCGAGGCAAGGTAAACATGGAGTGGCCAGATATTTGCAGACTCGTACGAGATCAGAATAACCGAACAAACTTTCCACTTCTGATTCCCCCCAGCCGGAGAGAAAAATGCTGATAATTTCGATACAGCTCACACTGAAAAGGCATTGACAAGGAGTTAGTGTTGGGTGACGAATCACGAATTTGCTTTCAGAGTCCTCAGACGGTAAATGCGGTATTAGAGAAGTAAAAACCCTATAAACCCTTCCAGTATTTTGCCGCACATTGTTCGATTAGTTCGCTTTCTCACACAAGCTGCCGATACAACGCGTTTTGGCAACTTTTGTGACAACAGCAGCAATCCATAGAAATGGGGGTAATCGATGTATTGATTTTTAACTCGTTTTGCATATAGTTTAGCAGACGTTAACACATGTTACGCATTTCTGTGCAGACACAAACGCGGTTGACGGTGCCCAACTTTGAAAGGCGGCGAGCAGTGTTAAACCCGAATGTAGAAGGCGACTGCTGTGGATCCTGAAAAGACAAAATGCGGCGCCACGGAGCGATGCAGTGAGCATGTGATTGTCGCCTCCTCCTTTTTTGCCCTTCTTATTATTCCTGCAGACCACAGTGGTGTCAGAGAGTCTTTCGCCGTACGCAAGGTCGGGGGTTCAAATAACAGATTGTGGTTGTGAATGTAGGCATTAAGTTATGTACTAAATGCCCATAGCAATGTTTCGTGAACGATGATAATGCTGATAGTGCCCAGCTTGGAGCTTTTGTAAAAAGATAATTGAATGGTGTAGTTAAATCAGTTGAAAAAGACTGTTTCGCCAGAATGCTAATTAGCAACTAACCGTCTTTAAGTATTCTAATGTGTTAATTGTACTTTTGTATCATAAAGGATCTTTTGTATTCTTGCCTCACTGCACTTGAGCGTACACTCTAAAGAATGAGAGAGTGGAAAGGGGCAAATCACCCTTTAAAAAGGCCGGGAAGTGGCAGCGTTTCCACCCTTAATAAACACGCTGTCATTCATCCGCCCTTTCAAATCCGAACATCTTTTTATTAATCCGTCGCAAAAGGAATGGTAAATTTGTTGGAATATCGAAATGAATGGCATATACTTTCAAAATATGGATCACTTCAAAATTATCACCCATGAAAATGAAAGGGGGACAGGGGTTAATAAATAATTTTGCTAATTTTGTTATTTTTTAGTATGGTAATAATTGTGTGGAGTCTCCAGCCCATATTTTTTTACAAATGCATTCACTGTGCAAGAAAGGAAGCTAAGGATATCCCCCCCCCTCCATTTCCCCCATGTCATACAAAAACGATAAATGCCACATTGAGCTCATTTTTTACACAAGGACTTCATCGCTTGTCGACGAGTAACATTTTTTTTTAAATAAAAGATAATAAATGTGCCCCAATAAAAGTATTTCTTGGTCCCCGAATGAACCCCAGATCATTTGGGATCCTGGGTCTGCCGCTGTTACCAACGATATCATCGATCGATCAGCAGTATGTATTTTCCCACAGGTAGGTAGAGAAAATCGTTGCTTGTTACATATCCATCGCATTCCATTAATTCATTTTATTACAGGATTTTACGGTCTCTAAGTAATCATCACGTTCTGCATTTTTGTTTATCCTGACTTGAGTGGGATCATGTTATTATGTTTTTGAATTATTCCATCAAAAGACAGTATATTACCTTCACTTTGAACATCATAAAATCAGGTCCTACTTCACAAAACATTTCCTGGGTTTGTATCCACAATTTTGATCGTGGATTTTTTTTTACAAACCCAC
The DNA here is from genome assembly GCF_037042905.1 of Lytechinus pictus. Taxonomy (NCBI): domain Eukaryota; kingdom Metazoa; phylum Echinodermata; class Echinoidea; order Temnopleuroida; family Toxopneustidae; genus Lytechinus; species Lytechinus pictus. The sequence goes on from NC_087252.1 coordinate 6,062,991, forward strand.
AAGATTAGTACACAATTCCGCTACTGATACTATCATGGACACCGCAACAACTAAAAAGGATACAATGCTTTGTAGTTTGCTTCCAAGCACCTATTTTATATATACATACATATATATATATATATATATATATATATATATATATATATATATATATATATATATATATATATTGTTCTCTTCATCACCATTGTTCTCTTCATCAATTTCTTTACAATATTTAAATAAAAGAGTTGCCAAAGCTGTTGTACATGTATAACTTTACACATATATATATATATATATATATATATATATATATATATATATATATATATATATGTATATATATATATATATATATATATATATATATATGATTAAGATGAAATATCTGACCTAAACTTTAAGAACGTATAATTAAGTGCGTTTGCTTTATGAAAATGTAAAGTAGTAATACTCATAAATAAACCAATACAGGATATTTAATGTATGCAAATTATTTTTTTTTATCGTTTCTTCGTTTGTTTTTTACAACATATCGACATAAAGAGGATGGGTTTTTAATTATCTGTTTTACTTATTTATAGAATTGTTTTCTTAACCTACTTCAAGCGAAATAAATACTTTACAAGGATTCCTCCTTGATAATGTCCATAATTCTTTAAATTTGAAAGAAAATGTCATCCGTATATATAGTTATCATAGCGTGATTGAGAGCAGGTGTTTAATTCGCTGCTCCATGTTTCTATCTCAATAGAAATCGGGTCAACACCTGATCCCGAGGTCAGCTAAAATGGCGCCAAATAAAGATTTCAAACATCAATTTTGATTCGTCGATACTGGGTATGTTTAACAATGTGTGCATGGAACCGGGAACCCGATAGGCCGTCGCTGTTTTGGTCTTGATGTGAGGTCAAGTGAAATAGGTTTCTTTAATTGCATTTCCAAGATAGATGGTTATTGACTTGTTTTATTCTGTTGACTTGGTATAAGAAAGGAAACGAAGACCATAATTCCTGTATAATATGAATAGAAAGAATGATGTAAGCACAAATACCATCTTTAAGTACACGCAACAGACGATGTCTTGATGTAGAACTGATTATAGGAACGATGCTTTTCTTTTCAATATCTTATTTCAAAGAAGATGGGAAAATGATGCAAAAGTATTTGCTCTTATAATACTAATCATTGTTGCAATTACTTCTTTTGCAAGCATTGCCCTTCCGATCTAATGAATATCATCGTCTGGGATAAGCTACTTACTTATTAAAATACACCTTGGATCAGAAGATTATCATCCCGTGTCAACATTTTATCTGATATAATCCAACTAGAACCATCAAAATAATTGTCTATGTTACATAATTGTTGTTCAAACAACCAGTCAGATGATTGACTGACATTTAAGGGATATTATGAAGAAATTATAATTGTCACAAAGCCACATGATAATACAATCAAGAACAACTAAAGTTTGATAAGAAATAGCATGATAATATTCGGCTGAGAAAATTCTAAATCACAAAAATGTGTACATGTTGCATATTTTCCCACTGAGTTTAAAACTAGATAGCATCTTAGCCACGATGGGCGCCACAACATCGTTTCACTATACACATACAGTGTAATATTACCTCCCAAGGGTGTTACATTGCGACATCTATATTGCTTGAATTCTTTAACAAGAATATGCTATAAGAAGAGGGTTTTAAAGTGCATTGGGTGTTACGCTAGACGGTTTTAAAATGCCATTAACCTATCGTATAAAAAGATGTGAAGTTCCCTGAACTATATGGTCTTTGTGGAGGTGTATAGGATTCCATACACTCTAATGTCAAGTAGGGTGTGTCATAAAATGGATATATATCAATTTATATCTTCTTAAACGTGTTGATATGTAAGTATCGAAAGCAATTCTTGCTTGTATAGAAAAGCACTATGCATTCTAAAATTGGTTATCCAAGATTTTGTAAAACAATGATGCTCGTTGGATAAACTAAACAAATGTTGAATAGATTTTACAAAATATTGCCTGATAAGCTGCCCCAAATGCACATTTTAACATTACGGTTTAGCCCTAAATATTTCGTATTCATTGAATATTGTATTTTTAAACTTTAGGGGTACGTAATTAAAGGTAGCATACATTCTTTAAGATTTATTTCTATACTTTTTCAATTGATGATAATAAAGGCGATTTGAAAATTGAAATATCAGTCTCTTTTTGTTTATTTTTTATCAAAGGAAACGTGAAAATTAAAAACGATCGACATAAGGTTTGCCATTCAAGGTCACAGAGCGGCACTAATGCAATTGAATAACTTGATCACTCCCCTTTCTAGTGAGCAACCAAGCTTTCTTTTTTATGACACATCCTATTCAGGTGGAATTGAATGAAGCTACTTGAATGGCTAGCTTCCCTTCCCGTATTGTGTGCAACTGGGTCAAGTGAGGAGACTATTTTTATCCAAAACCGTCTCAAATTTTAATTGAAACTTGGCAAATTTGGCGATCATTCTTCAGCTGCCCCCATGAGATGTGCGAGAAAGAATGAAATCAAACAGAAATCTGTGGTTGGTTATTGCATAAAAGCGTTGGTACGACTCTGTATTATGTTTACTTCAGGGTAATATGAATGATTTCGCTTCTGCGAGTCGCGAGCAAGCAAGAAGCAAGCATTTTAAGCGCGAAATTGTATTTGTTGACAACGCTTCTGATGGTTAGGACTATTGGTTATAGAACTCACGCCCCCATTCCAACAATCTGCCCTACAACACGTACAAGCTCACTGCATAGTCGTGGGTGTTTTAAAGGATTTGCATACTATTACGCCACTAAGAATTATCGAAATGTTATTCATTGTTTTAATTTTATGATGTATATCACCAAATTATAGTTTTTTTCAACTAATTTCAGCATCATCATACGCCTTTACTTTACCTATAAATGTGTTTTATTGCGGTAACATATTGCATATTTTGACCATAAAATCATATGTTATTGTGTTGATATGTATATATATAGAGAGACAGAGAGAGAGAGAGAGAGAGAGAGAGTTTATTGGTTTATAAGGAATCTAAGAGTCTGATATGATTAAAATTCAATCTAATATTTGAGGGAACTTGTATACACAAAGCCGTAAAGGAATTTTTGGTTCTCTCATTTCATGTCTTATCTATATTATTACCTACATATACGAAGTGTTTTCCTTGGCAATTATTTTCAATTTTTTCTTCCTCTGCTTCCACAGCGGTCAATATCATGCAATATTTTCTTTCTACCGGGTTTTCCCCCGCTGACATTTGCCTGTGTTCTACCGGTTGAAAAGGGGCAAGGCTTAACTCTGTGCTATACAATTTATGGAAAGCCTAAATTGGAAATCGACTGATGGTTAACCATTGGCAATAGGTTATAACAGAGCTTCTATCGGTCTAGGGTCGATTTGGCATGCGTATAACTGTTGCATAAGGAAGCCATCTTTGCTTTTACATTTTTTGTTTTATTACGGCTGAATCACAATTCCTTCTTTTCGGTGTAGGGGACACAGTCTCCTCCATCTCCCCTCTCCCCCCCCCCCTCTCTCTCTCTCTATCTCTCCCTCTCTATCTCTCTCTCGCTCCCTCTCTCTCAAAGAAAAGACTTATGTCACCCTGATCAGGAATATCAGTCAAGCAGAGCAGTCGCCATAATCCGTATCGTTATCCCCAAACTTAGCCACAAAAATCACTCGAAAATAACTTGCAGTGTAAACTAGCGAAAAGGGTGGTAAAACCTCGCAATACCTCACCCATCACTTTAAAAGAGAGAAAATTCTTAAGCCTCACTCTCCAAAAACCACCTACTTCACCCAGCATGGATGATGTGACGAACCACTCTGGCGGGACTAGTGGATAATGTAACTTAAATAGAGACGTTTGGAAACCACTAATGTGAAATACAAGCCGAATGTATTGATTGTGCCTTTATTTGCAATTCATATTCGAGGAGAGCCTTTCCAAACCAGTTTGATCATTCTGACCACAGATTGAAATCCGCTCAACCATTTTTTTTTCTTCACATGTCAGCAGATTTGCACAATTCCTAGAGCATTTTGGCATTTACTAAAAAAACTTAATGCGGTGATCCACATACAGCCTTTAATCTTTTTATACATACGTTGTTTTTTGTATTGGTTCGGTATATACCATATTTAAGAAAGATAAAGGACTAAATAGGTTTATATTCCTTTCCCCGAAACAAATTGAAAATAGTTTTCTTTATTATTCAAGTATCAGTTAATTAAAACATCTGTCACTGAAGTAAAGTCCAAGCGATGAATCTATCGTTTCACCCCCCCCCCCCACATTTTGATAGTATGACGTCACGGAATTTCGCAAGTGATATCTGAGCATTTACATTTATCGATTCCCGCACTCTATTACTCATTATTGTTATTTGTGTTGTTGTTGTTTTTTTGTCCATGCATTGATTTCAGTTGTTAGAATCAAAATACAAAGGGAAATAGAAACAGGGAAACGAAGATTGGCAGAAAAAGTTAAAAATTTCAAAAATTCTTGTTGCATAATTACGTATATCTTGCACGACAATGCTGAAAGGTCATCTTGTTTAGATTATTATTTGTCTTTGGTAGTAATTTCTTACATTTTTCTCTCTAACATATTTCCCCGTCATCGTATAATATATGTTGCGTAATCGATTCCAACTGTAAAAGCTTGCCTTAATGTATGACAAAAATTAGTATTGTATAGATTCGTTTACACGTTGAACAAAACGTATAAAAATCATTAAAAAACGAGAACATTGAAATTTATTTTGCATTAAGTAAGTGATACATCAAATGTCCATGGGGCGTGCATCATTCGATGTGACCTTGGCTATGGTATCTTCAGTCGGTCGGATCTAAAGAGACAGTTCTGCAAGATTTCCGCCATGTAACGAGGGTAATGGTCCGTACCTAGTCGCATGCATCCGACTGGCAACATGTAAAACACGTGATTAACTGTTCACACTCCAAGAGTGTAGGCCTACGAAGCAAATTGTGAATGTTGGAAATTGAAATAAACGAAATGAAATAAAAATGATGCACGTTCAAATGTGCGAAGCAACAGACTGTATACTTGCAGTAATGCAAAAACATTTTATTGATGCTGTGAATGTTTATGCTGTTTTAGTGTTAACATGTCGTATGAAGGAAATGTGTTCAAAAGGAAATTTCTATGTCGTCAACGTTTTTTTTTTCCGTGTGTAATAAAACCAAGTTAAAGGGCCTGCCACGTATACAGGCGTTAATTTTTATTTGACAAGCCCTTTCATTATGTTAAGTCTGACGTTTATTATTTATTTCAGCTATTCTAACTCTGCTTTAAACGTTGTAATTAATCATTAGAATGAAAAGAAAAACAAAATTATTTTTAAATTTGAGGTAATTTTTAGAAATACTTTCAGTATGCATGAGTTGTACCGTTTATTGTGTCTGAATACCAAAAAACAAAGAAATAAAAAGGTGGATTTTCAGCGGGTGTCTGTGTGATTATACAAAAATAACAAAGATTAAATAACGCACATGTGGAACTTTTTTATCTTTGAATTTCCAAATGCAACCTGGGCAGCGGTACATGTCCTTATCAAAATGTCTAACCTTTCCCTTTTCCTCCTCATCTATTTCATCCTCTCAATAAAACCGTCGGCTAGAATCATCTTCTCCAGACCTCGCATCTCTTCCCAAGAAGCTAATGGATGTTGACATCGGGTCGGATCCTAGACACAATAAAAGGTCGTAGATTTGAACAATAATCTTACATCATGATACTTCGAAATAGAGGGTTCACACTGACAAATTAAACGGTTCGAGATCTCATTTATATTTTGTTTTATTGCTTTCATTTTATTCTTAAATTATTTGTTTTTTATATATTTATTTCTCTCATCTCATTTTTGGGGGGTGCGTCAGGACTTCGTTACCCTGTTGATAAGAAAACTATACCACAGTGTGGTCGGGATGTGGTAAATAATGTGAAATCTTCTTCCATTTCAGCCTTTTAAAAGTGTAGATCAGATTGCAATTCTGAGAAAGTGAACACACCGTGAACCGTTTTTTTTTTCAACAGGATATCGTTAATCCTATTTGATGATATCATGAAATGACTGTTTCCGGCTTTCAAATGCTTGCGAAGAGGCGGCAAAGTAATGTAATATAAAAGCGAGAGAGTGAGGCGATCGAGCATTTTACAATGTCAGTGTGGTTGTTAGTTTTAGTTGGGGGCTCAACATTTGGTACTGTGACTTTTCATTGTTACATTTACGAAATTTGACGTATAAATTCATTTTCTCATATAAAAGGATACATCATTATTTTTGGTTACATTTTGTAATACATAATGTATTCTAGTAGTTATAGGATAGACCTCATACCAATTTGACCTTTGAGTGACCTTTGACCCCAACTTCCGGTCACTGTTGACCCCGTGACCCCACCTTCCGGTCAATCATGACCTTTGACCTTTGGGTACGCGGTAAACAGGAAATTGGATAATGGAGCGCGGGAAGCGATTTTAATTGGATAATGGAGCGCGGGACGCGATTTTAATTGGATAATGAAGCGCGGGACGCGATTTTAATTGGATAATGACTCCGCGTGGGGACGCGATTTTAATTGGATAATGACTCCGCGTGGGGACGCGATTTTAATTGGATAATGACTCCGCGTGGGGACGCCATCTTAATTGGATAATGAAACGCGGGACGCGATTTTAATTGGATAATGAGGGTCGGCGTGGGGACGCCACGCTTCAACCCGGAAATGATGGGGGTGAATCTTAAAGAAAGAGTAAAAAGCAGCGCGTGCTATAAAACCCGCCAACTTGGACACCCGGCGCATTCTGGACCTCGGACTAACCAGAACAGCTCTGCCGCAGGAACACCAATTTATCTACATGCCATGTTGATAACCGTGTGGATGTTGTTTGCGCTTTGGAGAGAGCCGTACATAGGTTTTGAATTTTGGAGGAACTGGGAGAAAGTGTGGGAAGCGTATGAAGAGGAAAGGAAGAAAGGTATATTTGCCGGTCCAAAGGTGAATCATGAGTCAAACGCAGTGGAGCACCGAGGACGAAGCCATGCTTCGTCTCCTTCTGGTGGGAGATCATATTCAAGGTGAAAGCCGGCCCTCTCTGCCTCTTATTACAACAATGATTGGTAATCCAACATGTGATTATAATAGTGACATCTCAAGCTCTACTCATTCCAGACTTTTACACATCAAAACTCTTTGACTTTTTCATACTGTTTTGTTCATACTTTTCATACTTTTCATATTAACTGCCCGGCTCTCTGACCCGCAAAAGTATACTATATTGAAACCAGTAGATGACTCCTTTAAATCAACTTCATTCATCCGCAGTACATATGGTGATAACATGAAACACTATACAGTCAAGGATGATTCTTTATTATTACTATCATTTATTCTATTCCATTTCAATGTAGATAGGTTCAATTAGTGTATAAACAGCAGATTTTGATACAAAGGTAAAAATAATGTAAGATATGTTCTCAAATTACGTTGTCACAACAAAATAATTAACTGTTCATTGTTAATATTAAAGTGAAGTTCTCGTTTTTTTCTTTCCCTTCGCTTAACTTATTGGATTGTAACACATGTCTATGGATGGCATTCAGAAAATATGAACACAATGAAGTTCAAACTGTCATTTATGCCCGCATTTATGTTGACGGCGTTTTCTTGGATTATTCGACAAGCTGATGTTTGTGCCTTTAGTTGTAGGTTCCATCTTCACCCTCCGTTTCTTCTCCACCATCATCATTATCGTCATCGTCACCTTGATACTGGAATAAACCATCGAATTGTGAACCATGCCTGGCTAACACTCTCTGTACGGCTTTCCGGAATTCCATGCCATTCTCTAATCTTTCCGTGAGATCGGACACGATTTCACGATTGATGTCAGCGTCTTCGAGGTACACGTTCTGCTGCAAGAACTGAGAGTACAGATCGAAAAAGATGCGTTTGACTGCCCACATTAGTTTCACGTGAGCCTTTGCTTTAGCGTCTTCTTCTTCCATTCCTTCTGAGATGTATTTCTGATATTTTTCGTCTCTCAAGTCCTTGGTGGCCGTCATGGCTTGCTCTAACCATCCTCGATAAGCGAGGTTGTCTTCAGTTTCTTCCATGTTTGCTGTCATTGACGATTCGTGTCCATCGCTTTCTGATACGCTCGTTTCGGAATCACCGTTGGATTCTTCAACTCTTTGCATTTGAGAGGATGGGTCGGATTCTTCATCTTCACTCGTTTCTTCTCCAGTATCATGCTCAATTTGTTCATGCCTCTGCATGTTATATTTCCTACTAAAAGTTTTATCGCATCGTGAACAAGCGTAACGGTTGGACATATCCAATATATTCATGCTGACTCGATGATTATTTGTTGGGAAATGAAGAAAATTAACGTTCAAACTTGTAATTATACGTAATCATGAAACGCGCGCGAAGGTACTTTGATTCTTACGGATTTTTACGCATTCTTACGGATTCTTACTCATTCTTACGGATTCTTACTCATTCTTACGGATTCTTACGGATGTTTACTCATTCTTACTCATTCTTACTCATTCTTACGGATTTTTTACGGATTCTTACGGATGTTTACTCATTCTTACTCATTCTTACTCATTCTTACGGATTTTTTACGGATTCTTACGGATGTTTACGGATTCTTACGGATGTTTACGGATTCTTACTCATTCTTACGGATTCTTACTCATTCTTACGGATTCTTACGGATGTTTACGGATTCTTACTCATTCTTACTCATTCTTACTCATTCTTACTCATTCTTACGGATTCTTACTCATTCTTACGGATTCTTACGGATTTTTTACGGATTCTTAGGGATGTTTACGGATCCTTACGGATCCACGTTGGAATGACCCATGCTGTGGGTCATTCTAGCGTGGATGAACATATTTTCCTTGAGATTATATGAAAGCATTGATTAATCCGTAAGGATCCGTAAGAATGAGTAAGAATCCGTAAGAATGAGTAAGAATCCGTAAGAATGAGTAAGAATCCGTAAACATCCGTAAGAATCCGTAAAAAATCCGTAAGAATGAGTAAGAATGAGTAAGAATGAGTAAGAATGAGTAAGAATCCGTAAACATCCGTAAGAATCCGTAAGAATGAGTAAGAATCCGTAAGAATGAGTAAGAATCCGTAAACATCCGTAAGAATCCGTAAACATCCGTAAGAATCCGTAAAAAATCCGTAAGAATGAGTAAGAATGAGTAAGAATGAGTAAACATCCGTAAGAATCCGTAAAAAATCCGTAAGAATGAGTAAGAATGAGTAAGAATGAGTAAACATCCGTAAGAATCCGTAAGAATGAGTAAGAATCCGTAAGAATGAGTAAGAATCCGTAAGAATGCGTAAAAATCCGTAAGAATCAAAGTACCTTCGCGCGCGTTTCATGATTACGTATAATTACAAGTTTGAACGTTAATTTTCTTCATTTCCCAACAAATAATCATCGAGTCAGCATGAATATATTGGATATGTCCAACCGTTACGCTTGTTCACGATGCGATAAAACTTTTAGTAGGAAATATAACATGCAGAGGCATGAACAAATTGAGCATGATACTGGAGAAGAAACGAGTGAAGATGAAGAATCCGACCCATCCTCTCAAATGCAAAGAGTTGAAGAATCCAACGGTGATTCCGAAACGAGCGTATCAGAAAGCGATGGACACGAATCGTCAATGACAGCAAACATGGAAGAAACTGAAGACAACCTCGCTTATCGAGGATGGTTAGAGCAAGCCATGACGGCCACCAAGGACTTGAGAGACGAAAAATATCAGAAATACATCTCAGAAGGAATGGAAGAAGAAGACGCTAAAGCAAAGGCTCACGTGAAACTAATGTGGGCAGTCAAACGCATCTTTTTCGATCTGTACTCTCAGTTCTTGCAGCAGAACGTGTACCTCGAAGACGCTGACATCAATCGTGAAATCGTGTCCGATCTCACGGAAAGATTAGAGAATGGCATGGAATTCCGGAAAGCCGTACAGAGAGTGTTAGCCAGGCATGGTTCACAATTCGATGGTTTATTCCAGTATCAAGGTGACGATGACGATAATGATGATGGTGGAGAAGAAACGGAGGGTGAAGATGGAACCTACAACTAAAGGCACAAACATCAGCTTGTCGAATAATCCAAGAAAACGCCGTCAACATAAATGCGGGCATAAATGACAGTTTGAACTTCATTGTGTTCATATTTTCTGAATGCCATCCATAGACATGTGTTACAATCCAATAAGTTAAGCGAAGGGAAAGAAAAAAACGAGAACTTCACTTTAATATTAACAATGAACAGTTAATTATTTTGTTGTGACAACGTAATTTGAGAACATATCTTACATTATTTTTACCTTTGTATCAAAATCTGCTGTTTATACACTAATTGAACCTATCTACATTGAAATGGAATAGAATAAATGATAGTAATAATAAAGAATCATCCTTGACTGTATAGTGTTTCATGTTATCACCATATGTACTGCGGATGAATGAAGTTGATTTAAAGGAGTCATCTACTGGTTTCAATATAGTATACTTTTGCGGGTCAGAGAGCCGGGCAGTTAATATGAAAAGTATGAAAAGTATGAACAAAACAGTATGAAAAAGTCAAAGAGTTTTGATGTGTAAAAGTCTGGAATGAGTAGAGCTTGAGATGTCACTATTATAATCACATGTTGGATTACCAATCATTGTTGTAATAAGAGGCAGAGAGGGCCGGCTTTCACCTTGAATATGATCTCCCACCAGAAGGAGACGAAGCATGGCTTCGTCCTCGGTGCTCCACTGCGTTTGACTCATGATTCACCTTTGGACCGGCAAATATACCTTTCTTCCTTTCCTCTTCATACGCTTCCCACACTTTCTCCCAGTTCCTCCAAAATTCAAAACCTATGTACGGCTCTCTCCAAAGCGCAAACAACATCCACACGGTTATCAACATGGCATGTAGATAAATTGGTGTTCCTGCGGCAGAGCTGTTCTGGTTAGTCCGAGGTCCAGAATGCGCCGGGTGTCCAAGTTGGCGGGTTTTATAGCACGCGCTGCTTTTTACTCTTTCTTTAAGATTCACCCCCATCATTTCCGGGTTGAAGCGTGGCGTCCCCACGCCGACCCTCATTATCCAATTAAAATCGCGTCCCGCGTTTCATTATCCAATTAAGATGGCGTCCCCACGCGGAGTCATTATCCAATTAAAATCGCGTCCCCACGCGGAGTCATTATCCAATTAAAATCGCGTCCCCACGCGGAGTCATTATCCAATTAAAATCGCGTCCCGCGCTTCATTATCCAATTAAAATCGCGTCCCGCGCTCCATTATCCAATTAAAATCGCTTCCCGCGCTCCATTATCCAATTTCCTGTTTACCGCGTACCCAAAGGTCAAAGGTCATGATTGACCGGAAGGTGGGGTCACGGGGTCAACAGTGACCGGAAGTTGGGGTCAAAGGTCACTCAAAGGTCAAATTGGTATGAGGTCTATCCTATAACTACTTATTCTGTAATACATTACATTTTGTGAATCTGAATATCTAAATAAAGGCACGAAGGTAAAGCATATTCTTCGAACTTGGACATTTTCAAAACGCTCAATTTTATTTTGAATTCGTCAGGTTTGGGACTGTGTGAATCCCGCTATTACTTACAAAAAAAGGTCATTTGTACTTTAAGCATCTTCCAAACAACATTTACTTCTCAAAGGGTATGAGCAAAACGAACTTGAGTGAAATATTTAGCCTTTGCAACTCTTACCATGAAGCTTTGATTGCCCGGGGATCAGCGAACCAAAATTTGGCTGACGTTTTAGTAGGTAGGGAGGACACTAACAGTTTTTAAATGGATTTGCCGTTTAAACTTGAGCCTTGAGTGAAGGGAAAGTGAAAGGATTTGATATAAACTTGTCCATCTCTTCCTAGTGTCACATGTCTCGAACATTTATTGTGAATCCTAAAGGCAACGAGTTAGAGGTTCCCAGTTCCGCTTCTCTCTTTCTATTTCCAAAAAGAGCGAGTTTCTTGCAAAGTTTTGGCATCTTTTTACACACAAACGTTGAATATGTTAAACAATTAAAGATCATATAAGAATAATGAACAAATGACTTCATTAACATGTTCTACAAATCAATAGATAAATAGAATAATGCATATTAATAAGGAAAAAGTAGAAATATATACATGTATATATTAATAAAGAAAATCAAATAAATCAGTAGATAATATCGGCTGATTAGATAATGAAATAAAAAGAAAAAGAAAATGAAAAAATAATGACAACCTAATAGAATATTTGAAAGTGCTCATTTATTCATATCAGCATGATGATAATAATCCGTCTATGGTTTTTTTTTTGATGAACAATTATTTCCCGCCATGAATTTGTGCCTATTTTTGTGAAATTCACTTGGATCGATTCATACTGAATTCTCATTATACCAATCAATATGGCAATTTTTCAATCAACAAATGCTAAATGAATCATTAGTTTTCTATCCGATCATAACCAGAAAACGACCCAGTGGCGACATTTTGACATTTGGAGGTTTTCTGGGAAGTTGTTTACGAATTCGGAATATGAGCTTTCCATTTGCCTGACTTTATGAGAAATAATGGTTGGAGATATGCTATCCCGTGCCTGGTAAAAATCAAGTGATTTTAGGACGTTAAATCTTAGTTTCAAAAGACACCAACATATTTTATTGAAGTTTTCGAGCGTATATCAATGTTATTTTGAAATCAAAGGCCATATAGCTACTGATATAGGACTTCCGCGATAACATCACAACCCTGAAAATTATAAATTATATGTATATTATATGAATTGCCACCCTCCCCCACCCCTCCATCTCTCTCACACACAGACACACATACCCACAAACACACACACACTACCTCTCTCTCCCACCCCCTCCTCTCTCTTACTCTCTCTCTCTCTCTCTCTCTCTCTCTCTCTATATATATATATATATATATATATATATATATATATATATATATATTCTCTTCTCTTGCCATCTCTCAATCACACACACACACACACTCAAATACTTTCAATGATTTCACATCTACTATAGATGAGTAAATACTAATACTTGAGGTTGTCCATCATAGAAACTCTTCGTCTTCCACCTTCTCTCTCCAACAATTACCTCCCAACTCCCTCCTTTTTATCCCCCATCCCTTTGTCAATCTGCCCCTCACTTTTAGGTATCTTTATCCTCCCTCCTAGCCGTATTCTTGTGTTTCTACTTAAAATTAGCTAGACATGTATTTCCCCCGCAAAATGATTACATAAAGCGTGGGCTCGAGAGATAGATAAGGGAGAGGAAGAGAAAATGGGGGGATAGGGGGGGAGGAGAGAACAGGAGAGAGGAAGAAAATGTCTTGCACAAGTTGAGATGCACAAGTGCGACGTGGGATGTCTTTTTGTATGTACTATCCACTCACCATAATTCAAACAAAATCAATACAGCAATAACAAAACGAGACACAGGAGAATCAACAACTAGAAACTACTTTTTAAATGATAGAGACTGAGGTGTGAGACATACAAGAAGAACTAGAGTTCACTGATCGTATACGAGATCGAATAAAGGTTACTATACGATGAATCTGAAGTTACAGGTAGATGGGACGGGTATAAGTGGGAAGCATCCCGGGATTGGGATGGTAATATTCTCTTGATTTTCCACACCTCTTCGATAAGAATTCCCCATGTCGCTATGACCCCCTGGGGTTATTAAGGAACCTCGCTCCTCTCCTCTATATTTTGTAATGGGATTGGCTTGATTAAATTAAAGTGTAGTATGCCCGTTAACCAGTAGACTACCTTTCCTATCTCCTCTCAGGTAATACCTTCTCAAAGAAGAATAAGAAACTGTTATGCTGCAGGGGTTCTCAAACCCATATTTCCATGCCAGCATTTTCAGCAACCCTTTTCACACGTTAATGTGCCATATACGACAACCGGACATCTTATTTGTTTCTGCTATAAAATCAATAAGTAATCAAATTAATTAGAGGGGAAAATGCATGAAATAATGTGAGGCTAGTTCAGATGTCTTTTACTCCTTTATTTTAATTAGGTTTTATCATGTTTTATCGGAGGTGATATTGTGTCATGATTTTTATTCCGAAATATGATTAAAAATTATTAAGAAGGTAATTTTGATATAAAACCATATAACACTGTCATACGCCGCTTTCCTATCCAAAAGTCTGTTGCATTGCTATACATTTCTGTAACGGAAAAGAAAGAATAATGGTTGTTTTCACCAGCAAAAAAAGACATATTGCACTCGAAGTAGGATTATAGGCCGACTACCAAAACACATTCCAGTGGTAAGACGATTAAATTGTATTCACATTTTCAACGCAAAAAATAGGACTTCTTAAGTACATTGTAGTGTATTTCTGCAGAAGTGGGTAACTTCTCTATTCATTCATGACGCTTTAAATTTGATCAAAACATTGAAAACGTGCGATATTTTACAGACCGATCTGTTCCATATACATATCAAACAGTTAATCTCACACTTCACTCTTTTCGCTAAGCAGGTCCAAAGAGATTAAACTGCGTGCAACCAGTCTACGAGTAATGTCGAATCCATTGCTTTATAACACGGTGGTGATGAGTGAAGATCTTTAGCAGCAAGCACTGGAAAGGCATATGTGGGACTAAAGTGAATTACAATGTCTGCCTGGGGACCTGCCATTATAGAGAATGTCATTGGTAATATCCTTAAACGATCAACGTCCTTCGACTGATTGCTTGCCGATTAGCCGATTTCCTTCTCCACTTTTGGATTAATTTTCTTGATTTGGGTAAAACCAAAATCTGCCATCCGTCTTATCCCCTAGCTATATTCATCAAAATCGTATTCTATCAATCTTGTATCAGTGTCCATATGCGAATCTGAGGAATGTGAAGCAATTTCCCTACATGATAAGAAATCAACTTGAAAAGGTGAACATGAAAGATTTATCATAATTTTATTTTTATTTACTAGGTGTTATTTTTATTTACTAGTTTGTGACTATGCTTGATTTGTGGACCAAATAGTGATAGGTAAACATCAATCTCTTTCCCGCGAATATTACGATAAGCAAATTGCAACTTTGCATTTAGCATAAAAAGAAGTAACCATAGAAGTACCCGTTGAAGTATGTACGGGATGATTTTGTCTCATTGTCACCAGTCTCCCCTTCCCTTCCCCTCTCTCTTTCTCTCTCTCTGCCCCCCCCCCCCCTCCCACACACACACACACGCTCACATATTCTCAATCTAAATATGTTAGAAAATATTTATATGATTAAACACTTTTGAAATACTTATAAACTTACTACTTATAAAATGGTTCGTTAATTTATATGACGTTAAGTGGGAGGGATTATAAAGAAAAGTAAAATATCGAAGCTTCCTGTCAATATACAAGATTACTTTGCAAATTCAATCGGGCAAAATTGCGAATGTAGGTCGAAAACCAGACACTTTCGATTCATCCCTACCAATGGTTTATAATGATGTATTTTTATCTGCTATGTATATCTTTGCACCTGTGCCCCGGGCAGACGTCTCCCATCATCAATTACATCTCAGATTACTTTTAATCAGACCAGAGTCAGAACATTTTCAGCTATCAATATTGAAACAGAATCTGCGATACCTGTATTAAAGAGGAATGTGTTTTGATGCTGGCCTTGTGCATAGTCGTTGAGAATGTCTACAGGCAAATCTGCCGACATATATTTAGACATTGTAATCCTTTGGACCTGAAATTGTGTCTGCAATATTGACGGCCAAGCAAGTGGGCATGTTTAAAGGGGATATAAATGATGCAACATGCCGTAGATCATGACATTGTCTTATCTTCTTGAATGTTAGCCATGTTAGTTATGTGTGAAAGTTTCCCACGTTTTGTCCATTTGTTATTTCACTCGTTCCTAATTCTTGAAATCTTTATTGGAATGTGTGACAAACTATTAAAAAAGGGGGGTTAATGATTTTTATTATGTAGTAATTCATCACTTAATCTAACATTCAAATCGTTCAGAACAAATGGATAAAAACATAGAAGGGAGAACGCCCAGGGCTTATCTTAGTAAACAGAATAAGCAGGGCATATTCCATTCTGCAGAATAAAACAAAATAAAAACATAAATCAGATAAATCTACGAACATGATGAAGGATAGACCAAAATCTAACACGCAGGCAGAGACAGCACCGACAAAGCAGGGGAGAGAGTAAAAGAAATCTCTTGGATATTCGGAATATGCCTATCGTTTATTGCTATGATTATTTCCAGGTGGAACCAAGTAGTCCCCTTGTCGGTTTATTAAAATAAACTACCAAGAGTTACAAAGAGGTATACTGGCACGCTGAAATGGAAACAGTATAGTTTGGTTTACACGGGCAATATTTTTCCTAATTCAAATCGCTGCGGGATCGTCGGCTTGCAGCCTACATCTAAATTACAATCCTCGTGGAAGACTTCATTTCCAATTACCCCAAAATATATCTGATCTTCAGGAGGCTGCATCTGGGTCGCACCCAATACCCTCTTCTGGGATAACTTCTTGATGACCTCCTTGTACCAATTGTTGATGATATTTGAGTACACAATATAAATAATGTACATCCCCCCCCCCCGGTCCCCATTCCACAGAGGGGAGACATTTGAAGGACCTCTGAACGACCAAAAATTGGCAAGGTCTTACAGTCTCAAAGATAACTGAAAATTTTCATCTCTGTGGAATGACTCTGAAAGACCCCTCAAAAAACAATGAAAGACTGATGGATATATCTTGTCTTACTGGTCTTAGACTAGTCCTATAGAGGTCTTTCAATTGTATTTCAGAGATCTTTTTATAGAACAAGTGATCTTTCAGAATTCTTCCCATGGATTTTGCCCGGTCTTTCAATTATCTTTCACTGAACTTTCAATGATCTCTTAAGTCTGACAGTGATCTCCCCAAAAGTCATGAGAGACTGTCGAAAGATCATGCAAAAAGATCATACGAAGTTCATCGAAAGACCACCAAAAGACTGCTGAAAGACCATCAAACGACTATTTTCCTGTAAGACCGCTGAAAGACTGTTTTGAACCTTTTCAAAATGATGGAGACCACTGTAAGATCCATCAGGAATCGTCAAAGACCTCGGAGATCTTTGAAAGTTCGTTGAAAGACCCATAAAAGATCAAGCAAGATTCATGGTCTTACGGCAGTCTTTCAGAGATCTTGCTTTCTGTGGAGAAGGGTTATACTCTAGAAAGTGATTTCTTAAGTTAAGATAAATGTATACATCAATGATGGTATTTATTTCTACAAATCCATAAAGGCATAAGGCTGAAGTTTGGCATGATTTATTGCAGAAAATTCCTCACTTTATTTCAACAGGAATTTACGTTAAAATAATAAAGTAGTGGGAAAAAGATGAAAGAAGTCTTGCACGCTCAGGTTTATTGAAAATTCATGTGTAAGATGAAGAGTAATTATGTATGTTGTCAAGAAGGCACAATGGCCTAGTGGCTACTGACTTTTTTAAAGATCGTTAGGGCCTTTTACAGGGGCTTCCTAGTTGAAGTGGGTCACGGGTTTACAGGCATGATCTAGTGCATCAGTCGTACAATCGCACCCCCCCCCCTCTCTCTCTCTCTCTCTCTCTCTCTCTCTCTTTCCGTCTTCCCATTTCTCTCTCTCTCCACCACACACGTTATTCCCCCACTATCTCTTGAACATTCTTTCCGAACCTCAATGTACAATTTCATTTCCTCAATCTTCCCCTCCATTCATCCTGCTTATAGAGGGTCGCAGACGCCACCCCGGTCTAATTCAATCACATTTCGAGTATTGACCGATGTCCATCTCACGTTTGCTTGAGATAATTTACCCTACTTCCCTCTAAGTGCCCGCTAATTTGGACGGGAATGATTGCTTTTTTAAGGTCAATAACGCAGTGACTTTGATATAACGGGGTCAAATACCACCCTACGTCACAAAGAGAAATAATCATGTTCTAGCTTTTATTTTCCATGTCTCTGCGTAGTATTCATGCTGCAGCCGAGGCAGACGTCATTCATCAAAACCTTCGAATTGTCTGTAATTACCAAACATTTTTCGCATTCACTTGAGACGGGAAGCAACAATCTCTCCCGATTTTATTGAGTTAAGGTTCAAATGAAAAGTTGATTTATTCTCTATCACTTTTTTTCTTCGTTCCAAATGTGTACAAAATCCACCCTTTAGGTTTATTCTTCGTCTCCGTCGCTTTCTCCTTTCGAGTCTTTCAATTTTATTTCGATTTTTATTTCATAGAAACTGCTCGCTCTATTTTTTTTTTTCAACTTCTGTTTTCTTTTTTTTTTTCTGTATTGTTTCCTTCGTTCTTCTTCTGTTTTTTCTTCTTATTCTTCTTATTCTTCTTCATCTTCTTCTCCTCCTCCTCCTTCTTCTTCTTCTTCTTATTATTATCATTATCATTCTTTCTTTCTTTCCACTTTAATTATTTTCGTTCCATTAGTTCTACCTTTTAATTCCTTCTATTTCTGATATTAAAACACTTGCTTTTGATTATCCTTCCGATTATGTTTGGCCCTTATTCTTAATCCTCCATTTCTCAAGCACACTATTGAACAGACAAATTTCTCAAAAATTATTGAATTATATTTCGCATAAACCCTTCATTAGACGATGATTTGATTTTCTATTCACGTTCTTAATATCTTGCAGAAGGAATGCAAGTATGTGCATAGATAATAGACATGACTTGTACGAAATGTCAGAATGCTTTATTAGTTCATTTTTCACGAGTAATGACTCTTGGAAAACTGTTGAGACACGCACATAATTTCTTTGAAATGTAATCAGATTTTTTCTTGGAAACTCGGTGTTTATAACGCTAAAGGAAAAAAAACTGGTTTTTAAATCCATCTATTTATTTCCTTGCATTTCTAACCGTGCCTTCCCATAGGAATGATAAACACAGGACGTGCCACATTTCATTGGCGGGACGATGATCGGTTCCCATTTACACAAAGCTTGGCGTTTGATAGTAGAAATTATCATGCTGGCCGTAATGATCATTATCTGCTAAATGTCATAAATAAATCCTTGGACCCATGACATAAACTTGGGTTGGTTATACTGTATCTTTGTTGTTTGACACATCTGAATCATGTTGGTCAAGTTAGCAGTTGAGTGTCTCTTGAAGGTTTATTTTCATTTCGTCCAATGCCAATTCGTCCAATTACCGACTCGCCTGCTATCATTTGGTCTACCATCTGTTCGTCCAATATCTACATGGTCTAAATGCCATTTCGTCCACTCACCATTTCGTGTAATAACCAGTTGGTCCTATGCCATTTAGTCCATATACCATTCGGTCTAATTAGACGAAGTGTTCATTGGGCAATATGAATGAAAATAAAACGAATATTAGACCAACTGGTTGTGAGACGAAATGGACATAGACGAACTCGTTATTAGACGGAGTAATGATCGAACCAAATCGTTATTGGACTAAATGGTTGTTAGACGAAATGTGGATGGACGGAATGGCATTAGACTAAATGAAGGTAGACCATGTGATGAGTGGAAGAGTTGGCATTGGGCGAATTGGCAATTTACCCTCTTAACTTGCATACGCTGTCTCGTTGTTTTTGTTTTCTGTATATCTTTCTTCTCTTTCATTTTTCATAGCTGTAGGGGAAAAGAAAATTAATGTGCGTGTTTGTTTTGATTTACGTATCAGTGATGGCGATATAGCCCGCTTTTATGCACCGCTTAAAACGTCTGAACGGCATCACTAAGCATTTTAAAATTGGTCCTTGTGCATACAGAGTAATTTATATAATATATAGATATAATTCCAACCTCAGTAGGAAGTTAAATCGTTCATATTGGTCTCATAGAAGTGGATAAAATGGTTTCTCATCGACTCTCTACCAATCTACTTTGGAGATTGCCATAGCAGGAGGGAATGTATAAAGTCTTTCCGACATCAAAATATACGGTTTATTAAACGGGAATCCAGCCTTGGTCATAACATATTGTGTGGAAAGGAAAAGAATAAATAAAACAGAATGGTGAAAGTCTGAAGGAAATCGGACAAGCAATAAGAAAGTTATGACTGCTTTAAAATTGAGATCCCTAAGAGTATGTAGATCTCAAATTGGCAACAGGGTAAGTTGATTATGACAAGGGGCAAGGACAACTTTTCCATTGGCCATTATAATTATCAGGGATTGTGGTTTTCTCTTGAGTACCCATTTCCCCGGGGCAGTAATCTGAATATAACCAAGGAAGTATATTGTTTTATATCCTAATAAAAGAAAAATACATTTTAAAGTAAAACTTTTGACAAAAGACATTTTAGCCGTTTTACGTATTGGAGTACATGGAAGAGTAGTCCTTGCTTTACATCACTATGTCATCACCTATGCGGCCAATTTGAAGTCTCCATGGGTATAATGATTAACAATATTTACAACTTTTAACAATTCATAACTTTCTTATTGTTTGTCCGATATTGTGCAAACTTTCACCTATCAACTTGTCTGATGTTTCTTTTCCCTCTGAAAACAAGTTTTTATTTGGATTGGATTCCCCTTTAACAGAAGAGAAATGGACCTACTTGACGCCCTTGGGGTGAAGCAAGATGCGATCTGATTAACTCTGATTAACTTCCATCTTCTAATCTTTCATGCGATCTCAAGGGAGTTATTGGTCTAATACTCGCAGACTCTGTTAGATAAACTAATTCAAATTAATAGGAGGCTTACTGATCAAATCTATTTGGAGAGCAGAATTTTTTTTGAAATAATTGTTGCAATTAAGCGAAACAAGGGAACCTGAAGACCCAATGTTTAATACGATTCAACTTGAAAGTCATCAGGGGCTCGTTGCAGAAAGCATTGCTTTCAAACGCAAGTCAAGAATCAGTCACAAGTCACAAATGCGTGATGTTGATTGGTTGAAAATCAGGTTGCGTACAGGAGTAATACCTCTTGGAAAATAAAATATGGATTGATAACGAATTGGTTAAAATGTTAGTAATGTATGTGTCACTTTCATTAAAAGCAGATGCACGTCAAAGTTTGGAAGCCTCAAATTGGTTTATTTGCAAATGAACAAAAGACATGTATTTCTCTGCAAACAGGCATTCATAATTATGTGTCAAGTCGTGTTACAAGATAAATCGATGAGCTGAAAAGTGATTAAATGAAAAAAAAAAAAACTTTGTATCAACTAGAAATATCATTTTATTAGTGTAAAGCAGTAAATAAAAAGTGCAACAAGTTTTAAGGCTGGAATATTCCAAACTAGCAGCAACATAATGGTTCGTATAGTGTCACCAAAGGTTCACTCTTTCGCTCAAGTATATTTTCTCATGGGAAAATAATTGCACTTGAGCATACGTCTTTATCAGATTTCAAATTAACCGTGAAAGAAGATAGTGTTTAGAATCTTGAATGCACCCGACTAGGTCAAACTCCTCAAAAATATACGAGGTCATTTCATTTTAATTTCTTCTCAAATATCATGGAGGACATACACGAGTGCAGTGACGTAAGAAATCCTTGTTTATATTTATAATATTATTATTATCATTAATATCATTATTATTACTATTATTATTTGTATTATTATTATTATTGTTATTATCGTCATCCTCATTAATATTGTTATTATCATGATTAACATTATTGTTATTGTTGTTGGTGGTGGTGGTGGTGTTATTATCAGTATCATTAGTAAGTAATAGTATATTATCGTCTTTCCAAATGAAATATGCTTACCATGATGTATTACTCTAATTCTCAAAATTTAAACAATTTTATTATGTTCGCCAAAATGGTTTTCATCATGAACAATTTGAATGAAAATTCATAATTGTTTAATAATAGAAGAAAGAAAATGCCTAATTGAGGACTCTATCGGAAGGTTTGGCAATCGGAATTCCTCCGCTCGTACACCACGTTCCGACGAAGCGGTTGTTTGGCAAAAAGAAAATCTGAAAAACAATTTCAATCGAAAATTCTTATCGATCAGGCTCGTGCCTGCGATCAAATATCATCCTTTCTGCCTGTGATGGGTTTTAATACCAATTCGCGATGGCTCGGCTTACAATGCGAGTCTCCATTCCTATACCGAATGAAATAGATTATCGTCAATCAAAGAGGACTATGAGCACTGCTGTGATGATAGGGGAAAGAAGTTTGAAGGGTGTAGGATATGGAAGATATGTGTGAAGAAAGAGTTCTATGCAGATTTTTCATGGATTCTATGTAATCTCCAAGAGCGGTAGAACACAAGGTAAAGATTTTGATAGAAATAACTTAACAAATTAGCACGTCAATTAGCTAGAACTGAATAAGTCAAATAAACTTTCTGATGGCGGTTTTAAGTGAATCATTGGTTAATTAGTACTATCAATATCAGAAATCACTGCTCGCTGTATACAGGTAAGAATCCAAAAAGGAGCGGTGTTTGAAGGTGTGGTATACAGGAGGGTTATCAATAACTGTCTGTGGGAAAAGGTATGGGTTAGTAAACAGACTCTTTGGGGATAGAGTGGGAGTGAGGGATAATAGAAGGTGTTTGGGTTATTGTGAATGTCGAATATGAGGGAGTGTGTGTAGTGAAGGAAAGTGTGTGGGATATGGGAGAGTGCGTCAGATATATGGAGGAATTGTGGTCAGGGAGAGTGTGGGGTTGGATGGGTTAATAGAGGTGTAGAAGATGTGTGAGGTAGAGGTGGTGGTGGTGGTAGTGAATATGGGCAGAGGGGTGGAATGTGGAGGGGGTGTGCCTTCTTGGACAGGATGCAGGATGTGGGGTTCGATATTGAAGGACGTGTGGGCTTGGTCGATGTGGGATAAAGGAATCATGTACACAATGACGATTGTGCAGGATATGGAGAAGGATACAGGATGTAGTGGAATATGTGTGGGTATTAGAGCAGGGCGTGTGGTGATGTGTGCGGCATGTGGAAGGGTGTGTGACAAAGGAGTGGGACGCAGATTATGGGAGTGTCTGTTGGTTATTGGAGAGTGGGTTAGATTTAGGAACCAAGGTGTGTATATCTGTGTGTGTATTACTGTAGATTGTGAGTTTGTTCATGAGTGTGTGGGTTATACGAGAGGGTGTGTAGTAGAGAGAGGGTGTGTACTAGAGAGAGGGTGTGGGTTTTGAGAGAGGAATGATTATAGCAGGGGGTATGGATTAAGGCATAGTGTGTAGGTTATAAGAGAGGGTTCGGGTTATGGAAGAGGTGCGTTATATAGGTAAAGTTTTGATAACAGGGGCAAGGTGTGTGTGTGTGTGAGGGGTGAGGGCGTGTGTGTGTGTGTGAGTGTGTTGTCTGAAAGAGGGTGCTTTCATTTTAGTGTACGTCGTTTTATTGGAGTGTGTGGGTTGGGAGAGGGAGGTAAATCATGCGGGTAGAGTAATAAATGTATTCATTAGGGCACTGTGGAGGGTTCGGGTGGTGGGAGTGGTTTGGAACTGTCAGTGGGTAGGGTGTCCGTTGTGAGATGGGTGTATGCCAGAGGACAGGATGATTGTCACGCCATAGTGTGCAGTTCATTGGAGTGGATGTGGGTTACGGGTAAAGTGTGTGGCTTATTGGAGAGGGTTCACTGTCCACGATGTTGTATAGATGAAATTTATAATTAATGTGATCGATTAACAACAACATGATGAAGTAGATGAAAGTTCTGGGGAATTCTGGTAGTGGGGTTTAGTACAGTTTCTCATTCGTACTCTGCAAAAATGTCATCGGATCTTTTGTTTCAAGTACATACTGTTACCCTTCGGTGCAAAGTAGCAAATTGTAATTGGGTGCATTCTATCACCTCAAATATGTTTAATGAGATTCCCAATAATGTGCACGAATGAGGTCCCGAGTTATGAGGTATTTCCGAGATCCACTTCGGTATGCAGGTCGACGTCGAGTAAATATGATGTCGGATGAGGTGTAGTAGGGGTTGCCATGGAAACGAGTGGGATGACCTGATTGTATTGAAGCGTTACGACTATTGGTTGGCAAGGATAAGGCACGTCTGGTGTTTGCTAGGATGGTCTTAACCTTCGAGAGCTGTTGATTGCTTTTAAGGAGGAAGAGACTGAGGGGCGTGTGGTATCGGGAAGATGGTGAAAAAAGGGACGATGTCGTCTACCTCTATGCCTAACTATGGGGGTATGGGTGACTCCCAACCACGACTGGCAGAGGAGTACTTGCTGCCGTCTGTGAGGTTCACGTTCTTCTAGAAAACTAAACATAAACCAAGGCTGCTAAAAGTTTGTGAAAGTTGTTAAACAATATACACTTCGAGGTTGATTTTAACGACATCTTGGGCAAATGTGGCCTGTCTCACTTAAACCTTTCTTTAAAGATAAAAAGTTTTTATAAATCTCTATTATACGTTGTAAATGAAGAGGTTTTTCAGAATACGCAATTAACGTATAACAATAAAAGTAAACAAACCAAATTAAAAGGAATAATTGATATAATGAATAAAACTGTATCTCTTCACTTTTTTTCGTATAAGCTCTAGTCCGTAGACATATCTCCGCCACGGTTGCGTATATTATGTTATAAATGGGCACAATTTAAGTTGCTTGGCCATTATCAGTTTGACAAGGTTTGTCCGCATTTTGTTTTGTATTTAGTTTAATTTACGATAATTTCATATGTCGTCTGGAACAAAAATTGGATTATATATTATCATATTAACAAAATAATATACTATACTATTATTATTACTATTTCATTTATTATTATTATTATTCTGGCAACAATGTGGAGCCTGCTCTATCATTTTTTATTTTAAAAAAATAAATGGGTAAAAAAAAAACACTTAGGTTTTCCTTTGAAAAAAAAAATATATATATATATATGTGTGTTTCCTTTAAAAAAAAAAAATATATATATATATATATGTGTGTGTGAGGGAGGGTGGGTGTGTGTGTGTGTGTGTGTATATATATATATATATATATATATTGAAAGAGAGGAATAAGATCATTTGGCGTTTGATACACCCATGGATAAAATTGACGTAAATTAATGCTTGAAACTATGTTTATCATGGTATGGTCTTGTCGTAATGGCGTGATCTGTACCTTTCTGTATGTGCAGGGTGGTCTTGCTATAACTCTTAATGAGTTGATATCGATCAGTCATTTGGTGCGCACATGATTGGATTACATTTACTTGATACATGAGAGTAAGGTGTCCCACAGGGAGACTCCAACCTTGGCCCCAACATGCGGAGGATAAGATAAAGAGGGGGGAAAACCCCGACCTCGCTTACGCGAAAAGGAGAGAGTTTGAGTGGGGCAACCTTAGACTAAAGTGTTTGGTGTGAAGGCTTTAAGGTTAGATGGTAAGAAATCAATGATCTTAACATTCAGCTAGACCCCACACCTGTCAAGAGAAATAATGAATAATTCAGGCTTGTCGGTGGGCTCTGAGAGAACCATACGACATCGACCAATCGATCTCTGGTAATGGGGGTTTAGAGTATTTCCGGCCCCTAGTTTGAGGGGGTAATCTACATCACTCTTTTCCTCCCCTCTGTACTTATCTATCTCTCTTTCTTTCTTTCTCTTCCTCTCTCTCTCTCTACACCTACTTCTGTCTCTGCTTATCTATCAATCACTCTCCTCTCTCTCTCTCTCTCTCTCTCTCTCTCTCTTTCCAATCCCCCCTCTCTCCCTCTCTCTCTCTAACTCTTTATCTCTATATTTTCCTCTATTTCTGTCTCTGCTTACTTAACAATCACTCTCCCTCGATCATTTCTCTCTCATTCCCTACCTCTCCTCTTTCAACTCGCCATCTTTCTCTCCCTTTCTCTCACCAGCTTTTACTTGCTTCAATCCAATCTTCCCCTGCCCTATACATGCCCCCCCCCCCTTCTCTTGCACATACCCTCTCCATCATCAGCTGTAACTATATACTTATATCTGTGTATTTTGTTTTGATCTGTCGGTAAAGATTTGGACTGAAAATGATAGTACCGCTGCTGATCCTTTTATTCCTGCATTGTTTTTATTGATGGTAATTGCTGCTATGGTAGTGTTAATAAGAAGAAAAGAAAACACTTTTTTTATTCCACATTGAGATTGGGTATTCACAATGAATAATAACATATGATGAACAAACACAACTAATATTTTCGGGCGAAATTAGAGGGGAAAAATCCTTTGCAACCGATAGTAATAGA
This sequence comes from Lytechinus pictus, assembly GCF_037042905.1. Lineage (NCBI taxonomy): Eukaryota > Metazoa > Echinodermata > Echinoidea > Temnopleuroida > Toxopneustidae > Lytechinus > Lytechinus pictus. The sequence goes on from NC_087252.1 coordinate 6,089,297, forward strand.
AATATATCGACAGCTTTCCAGACCGTGATAAATGGACTCCTTATTCTAATACTGCGGTACTGGAATTCGGTCAAATATGTAACTTGGTCGCTTTATGGTAAAGAAAAAAGTTTTTCGTAATTGTATTTTGACGATATGGGCCCCAATCGGCTGGGAGGGCGTAAATCCAATAAATACCGGGGCATTTCGTGTCGCTTTATGACGTAGAAACTGAGATGTGACACTGTAGTCAAGTTTATAACACGCATATTTTGATCACAACATCGCTCGTGGAAAACAATATACTAATTTCGTTTGGAACAAGGGCTTGGTTAAAAATGGGATGCAGATTGTAATGAGTGGTTTATACGATACTGATAAAAATCAATTATGCTAAAAGGCCCCGTTGGCGAATGCTTATCGGGGAACATAATAGGGTTTTCAATAGAGAAACATAGGCAAGCTACTCGCAATGCTTAGTGTGAAATATTCTGTAGTGAAAACTTAGGAAAGCCACTATGTATTGCGCTATCTTGATAGTAATGTGATGCCAGCATCAAGATTATGATCTTGGATTCTAGGTGTAGCTTTTCAAGAAAATAAATACGATGAATTGATTTTAAAGAAATGAACATGCAATTAATATTTGTGTTTATATACGAAAAAACATAACTATTAAAAACATTTTGTCTCTTTTATATGTTTGTATTGTTTATTAGCCTGTTTTCAGTGTTCTATTTGATAACTGCTGCTTTACTTTTTTGTACATGTCCTGTCAATGGAAATCCTTTTCCATTCCTAACTCTAATATTACAAAATAAAAAGATATTACGGGAATAAAAGAATCAAATCTTCAATCAGGCAGTTGGCCCTTCTTTGATGAACTCACTTCGTGGAAAATTAATTAACTCATTTTCCCTCTTCCTCTTCGCCCAATCTCAATCAAACACTTCATCTCGGTAAATTTGCCAAAAACCGATTGCATTTTGTCCAAATTGAATAAGAATCAATAAAGACTTAGGTTTGGAGACCGCCCTGGTCAAGCGTGCCTCTGACCACGTTTGATAAAATAATAGAAGTGTTGTAAGAGAGTGAGGGTGGGAGAGAGAAGGGGGAGGGAGAGAGAGAGAGATGTGGGGTTACGCGTGTGTGTGTGTGTATGAGTATGTGCAAACCTATCACAGACGGAGATAAAGAGTTTACACACCAAGCTTGAAAGAGAGACATAGATGAGAAGAGAGATGGGAAGGAGAGTCAGGGAGAGAGATAGAGAGAGAGAAGATAACGTGATAGTTCCTGCTCTTTCAATTTCTGGACGCTTTTAATATTATAGTTTCAATGAATGTGAATTAAATCTCTTCATCTTACTTTTTTTTTCATTTTTTGTCGTGTTTTTTTTTTAACAAGGGCATAAGCCCACCGTCTGCATTTATCCAAACAATTAAGTTATATACGCGCTAACTCCACGATTAAAGCACAGACACACACACTTTCGACAGGTATTTACAATGCTGATAATGTTAATAAGAAGTTAATGCCCTTACGACAACAAAGCCTTCTCTAAAAGAAGCTGAGCCTTTGTAAGCTTGAAGTAGGCGTGTATGAGAACGTGTGTAGGCGTATACAAATTGCGTTTGGATACAAATCGAAAGGTTGTCTTAAAGGAGAATGAAACATTTGGAACAAGATAGCTTGTGTGAAAACAAACAAATCAAAGAATCAGATCAACGAAAGTTTGAGAAAAATTGGACAAATAATGAGGAAGTTATGAGCATTTTAATATTGCGATCACTAATGCTATGGAGATCCTCAAATTGGCAAAGCTACAAAGATGTGTGATGTCACTTGTGAACAACTCTCCCCATTACTTTAGTATATATTTCACTTAAATTGCCTCTTTTATCACATCTATCAGTAGATCATGTGTTCTTTCTATAGGAGGGCATTTAATACAGATTTTTAAAGAATACATCATGGATAAAGAGTTTGTATCACCACAAGAAAAAGCAGAAAGAGACATTTTGCTGGTATTCTATAGTCCATCAAAGGGAAAGTTGTTCACATGTGACATCACACATCCTTGTCGCGTTGCCAATAGGAGGATCTCCATAGCATTAGTGATTGCAATATTCAAGTGCTCATAACTTTTTCATTATTTGTCCGATTTTTCTCAAACTTTCTTTGTTCTTATTCTTTGATTTTTCTGTTTAAGCACAAGCCTACTTATTTTAAAGGTTTCATTCCCCGAAAAGTTACATAGGTATTTAAGTCATGGACGGAATTTTTTTCCTTGTCAAACTTTCCAGCCTTTGGTCCCCCTCCCTTTGGGGAAAGATTTCCGCCTATGATTTAAGTGATCATATCAGAGCTAAACCCAGAAAAAAAATCCTAAGAATAAAACAAATAAGAATTTAAGATTAATGTCTTCGATTTTTAATAATCCTTTTGATTCTTCACTTCTTAAGCATGTTAAAGGTGGTCGCATGAAAGGGAAATATGTCACCCATGCATTGTTGTGTACAAATAGGGCAGGCAAGAAACCAAACAGTGCATACTACAGGAAAAACATATAAAGGGGAAGATAAGGAGAGGGAGAAAGGGGGAGAGGGGTGGAGTATAAAAAGTCGGCTTCCAACACACTTTTACACATTTTTTTTTACTCATTAATTAAAATAAACCTCGTGCATTCCTACTCATAGTGACCATGAAATTATACACATCTGACCTTTGTGCTGCGTCTATCTTTGCATTAGACAGCTAAGCAAAACTATGATTGAGTCGACAAACCACCACCTCCCTATGAAGGGAAACTCATGAGCACACTTCTGTAATTGGAGAAGACTCAAGAACAACACGTTCTCTATATTTATCTTCTCATTTATCTTACCTTCATTCATCTTCATTTATTTTTTTTCCTCTCACCAATGGTTAGCATTTTGCTCCCACATGACTGACTGTATATGAAAACTATAACTGGGAACATATTAGCTTTATGACGTGTTCAGATGATTAAGATGGAATATGAGAAGCTTGATAAATGTTCGTCTGGGCTTCATTTATTTGTTTTCTTTATTGTTTGTATTTTGTAAGCATGTTTAAATCATATTTATGGCTTGATGTGCTCATTGACAATATCTTAAACCAACCAATCTCATTATTGTCTTGTAGTTTTTATTTATTCTTAGTTTTGTCCTTGTCTTCTTTTTCATCATTTTCATTATTTGATTATTTTGATTTCAATAGCATTGTTTTCATCTCATCCAAAAATCATAATCACTGCCATCATTTTCATCAGTGGTGGTGGTGGTAGTGATAGTGGTATAAGTTGTACTAGTAGTAGTAGTAGTGGTAGTAGTAGTAGAAGTAGTAGTAGTAGTAGTAGTAGTAGTAGAAGAAGTAGTAGTGGTAGTGGTAGTAGTAGTAGTAGAAGTAGTAGTAGTAGTAGTAGTAGTAGTAGTAGTAGTAGTAGTAGTAGTAGTAGTAGTAGTAGTAGTAGTAGTAGTAGTTGTTGTTGTTGTTGTTGCTGTTAGTGTTAGTGATTATCATCAGATATTTTATTTCATATTTCAGTTACATTTTCAATAGGAAAATACATTATTCTTAATAGTTTACTATAATAAAAAAAAACAAATCTGTAATAATCGAAAGAACATTTCTCGAGGGACTGCATCATTAGTATTAAAGCTACATTCTGCTAAGATGGCATTAATAGCATTCCAGAATCTTCAGCATTACGGCTAATAATGTAATAATGTAATGCACAGGGAGAAGAAAAGGCAAAAATTCCATCTTGTAACACGATTCGCAAATATGCCCTTGTCAACAACGATAGCCATGAAAAGGAAATAAAGCAAAGAATTGGATGAAACGACCTTGATAATGTAATAAGATCCCTTCTGGGTTTTTTAGGCCAGAAATGTGCTGGGATTCGTGGAGAATGAATCAAAATCGAATTATTGAAAATTTGGGTTGAATGCTGAGCAGATCATGGCGCCGACAGGACCCGAGGCGAAGCGAGGAAATACAAACGAGGCGACATCTCCGAGAAAGGAATGAATGGAAAGAGTGGATAGATGAAGATTAATATGGGGAAGGGGTGTAGGTTGGAAGAGAAAGAAGGAGAATTACAGTCTTTGTTAACACAATGATACGGGTACTTCCTGGGGTGAAGGAAAGAAAGAATATATATAAAGGTGCACCAGATGAAGGGTTATAAGAAAATTTCAAGTTTGGTTACTACTAAAGCTTATATTGATAGGAAACAGGTAAGTCAACATTAATTTGGTCAAAACAAAACATGCATGTTGGTTTGATACAATTTTTATACAGTTTAATCAATGTTTTGTTAATATTTACGCATGAGACATGAATTATTCTTTATTCATGGCTAGAATTCGACCCATCATTTGTGTGTTCTCTTTAAAACAATAACTGTAACATTCAACTTTTTTGGATAGAAAGGGAGATTTTGGAAAAATGAGCGGAAATAAGGTGAGAAAATTCCAGTGGGTGAATTAGAGAGAAAAAATTGTATGAGTGTGAAAAGTTGAGCGCTATAAAACCACTAGGGTACAGATTTGATTTTTTTTTGGGGGGGGGTGCTTGAGGGACGTGCACCCAAAAGTTCAATGGCCAAGAAAAGAAAGTCGAAATTCAAGGAAATAGAATTAAAATATAGCAAATATGTCAAATGAAGAGGAAAGCAGAATGGAACTAGTCCAATTTCTGTTTGAGGCCTCTTTTTCCAAATCAGGTTTCTTCTGAATACTCCTCGAGAAAGCAGGCATCCTGCATTTTTTTGCAATATATCAATACAATATTCATTTGACCTAGTTTATAGACAGTGCAAGATAAGATCAAATCTACTCTATATATCTGACTATACTGGTAAGGACATTTATCGAGCTACTTCTACCCGCCACCGAGCATTTGCCAGACTGGTATCCCGGAGGATGGCCCGTATTTATCTATTAGATACCGGATTGAACTGGGAACAAACAGAGTTCAATTTACGTATTTATAAAATAAACGAGCTGGTGTGAGGCCAGCGCGTAGTCGAGTTATTTCACTGAGTTTGTCTCGTTTTTGCCCAGAGGGGGTTCACATCCAAATTACGTTTGTTTTACCAAGAGCTAGGGAAGTATGAGAAACGTAGGAGGGCATTTTCGTGTTTAGATCACGTACAACATAATTTTTTCTATAAAAATGTTGGTAAAATCTAGTTTTTAAATAGGAAGATACATAGGTTTTTGTTAACGATGAAAATAAAGGAATAAGTAACATCGCCCAGTGCCGATTGGAAAGGACATCATTTTTTTTCAATGATTAGCCCAAGCAAACCCTTTTTCTAAACAAAACGTTTATTTTACAAGCACCAGGAAAACCATAACATCATCAATAACAACAACAGCATCATCAGTTTAGATTATGCAATAAACTTCATATGAAATCTCAGAACAAAATTTACTTGCAAGTTTATCCTATAAATCTAAGCCAAGCCTTAATGATCTAAATACAGTTAACTATGGTTATGTTACGGAACAACCCCTAACGATGTAAAAATTATAACGGATTGAAAAATATAGAAACCCTTCCACAAACAATATTATAAAAAGCTTATACAATCGATTAATATAAATGTGACTTCATCTTTCCATCATTTTTTTTTAGAAGCCCGAGTCCTTGACTAACTTGGTTTTCGCCCCCGATCAGTTATCGTATGCAATTCTTTACAACCCCAAAACCTGATTTCGTTGTCTTCGTAAAATTGATTATTTTTTCTGCTAGCAAGGTAATGTGGACATGGTGAAACTAATCAAATTGGACAATCGCAACTGATTTTCTTGTGAATATTTGACCTTGCTTATACATAAGACTATGTCAACTATTGCCAACGGATAACTTGAATCAAACATCTCTTTATTAGCAATGACGCATAAACCCTATCTTTGAAAAACATATAAATGATAAATGTGGTTTTTCCAGTCTCAATCAAAAAATTTCTTATTACACCTGGTAGAATTCCTGGTAAACAAAAAAAGGATCAAAACAGCGCCCGCTGGCAATTCAAATGAATTATATTTCAATTACTACCCTACCCACCTGGATTTAGAGTTTCACTTTGTGACCTATTTTAATTCAAGATAGTTTGAATAGTCGTATTGTGGTACGTGGTTTGCCAAAATTGCGTTTCTTGTTTGTTCTTAGACACGATAGTCCCCTAAAAGAATGAGACATATGCTGAAGATGATTTAGTGATTTATTTTCTTTAGATTTTGATTATTATTATTTTTTTCTTTTTGGGGATTGCTTCTACATTTTCAGAATTCAAGTCACCAATAAATAGCATGCATTCCAGTGAGTGTAACATGTAAAATTAAACATACGATTTTATTCAGTATACATACAAAATAACTTTGTGGGTCCAATCCGTTATAACGCATTAAAATTAATCAAATACTAGAAACAGTAGAGATTTATTTACCCACTGACATTTTATTTTCTGAAGCAATACCTACTGGCGTTTTGTTCATAATATTCGTTATTCCTACTATTTCACAATCAAAGGATTGTCGTTCCCTGAAACATATATCAGATCGATGACATTCAGCATGTTTCGAACTAACGCTTTAGACCAAAAAAGGGAAACCCGAAGTTATCAACAACATTCCCTGGGAAAAACAGATTAATTGCAGAATACAAAAAGTTAATATATTTGTTAAAACATTCTTTGATTAAAAAAGTATTGCTACTTCTTATAAAGTCACCTTTCTACGAGCATAGTGATTATATTTGTATAGACTTTCTACGGACTATATTTGATCATTTTACTTATCATTTATTTATTATTCAGTTTATTCAATTATTTATATATCTATTCATTTATTTATCTAGTTAATTATAAACATATACAAATTTACTTATTCATTCATTTGTATATTTATCATCATTAATTTACTTATTTACATTAAGTTTCCAAAAATCAATAAAGTCGGCCTACGCTTTATAATAAATCAATTTCAATTATTTCAATTAAGAAAATACATTATCTGAATGAAATTTGCTGATGTTTACAAGTACTAGAAAACATATTTCTTACATTAACCTTATCTTCTGTTACATTTACATTATGTTATTACTTTTTTTTTTTTTGTGTTTACATTACTTCACAATTTATCTAAATTCCAGTCTAAAATCCCTTCGTTTTAGAGTAATGTATGATCCAGGGTATTGGGATCGAAATCTTGTCATGCAGAAAAAAAATGATTTGGCTAAAAATAAAATGGACCAATTTTGCTGCGGGCCGAAATTTTCACATCTCATTAATCATCAGTAAAGATCAAGACACCTTATCATGTCACTATGATGAATTAATTTCCTTTCATATTGCATGGCCGGAAAATGGACACGGAAAAGGGTATCACGTGACCATCTTGAATGCTTAATTTCGCAGTCCGGAAATGCTTCTTGAAGATTAATGATGAAAGTTAAGAGTTGCTTAAAATATACATTCAGAGGGTAAAAAGGAATGAACAGCTATTATGCTGTTGTAACGAAGAGATGCATTTTATATTATGGAGATGACGTGTGATAAAGGTGAAAGGTCAATCGGACTGTAAATTTGACCGCCCCCCCCCCCCCCACACACACACACACATGTAAAAACTGCCCTAATCGTTCTGAAATAAGTTAAAACATTGTCTTTTGACTTTTCGGGAATCAAAATGGCGTCATGATATTTTTTTTACTAATAACGAACACATATCTGTAATATAATCTTGTTGATATTGAACCATATCATATTGTATCACATATTCATATGATTTTTTTTACAAGTTTTCTTATATAAAATTAGAGCATAGCGGAACTGCGCGGGTATAATTATAATTGGTAAACTGTGAGAGTACATTCGTTCTCTACTACACCATCAACGGCTATGTCGATTATGTTCAGAAGGCTCGAAAGAATGGACGGTTAGTATTGTTCTGCAATCAATCACTAATGAACAGTTATGCGTTTACAACTGCGTGAATGTTCACATATTGTCTCGGTTTAGTGCTTTCAATTAAACGGTATTATTCTCGAATGACAGGCAATTGATTTGCATGATTGCCGCGTGATCATTCACCCATTGTGTTATACGACATTATTGCTTCACATCGTCTGTCAGATTGAATGATGATACGCCATTAATTCAGTTATCAGTAAAGGAAATTGATTTGGATGTATCTGCCTCGCTCATAAAGGCATAATGCGGATGATAAATGAATCAAGGAAGTGGTAATAAATGTTTTCCAAAATAGACCATTCGTAGTTTATTATCATTAATTTGATTTTATTTTTTCGTTCAATCACCCAGCTCCGCGGATTCCTTGTCAAGCATATGCCAGACTAACATTATCGGACAATGTCGCAAGATTCTCCACTTTAGATCGGGGAGTGGGGAATTATATGAGGAATATGACTGTACCTTTTTAAAAGGCAATTGTTGTCTTATATGATTTGGACATCTATTTATTGCTTCCAATTCTTACCCCCAACCAATCGTTTTTTGCAATGATAGCCGGACATGATGGGCAGTGGCTCAGTGGTATGGCCTACAGCCACTTGCGGATCCAGGGGGGCACAGCCGGCCCGTGCCCCCCCCCCCCCCCTTTGAGAAGCAAAAATATAATTTGTGGTGTAAAAAATGCAATTGAAAAACATAAGCGTGTCCCCCCCCCCCCCCTTTGAAAGTGAATACTTTTTTTTTCCTGGGAAAAATGTGCCCCCTCCCTTTTGGAAAATCCTGGATTCGCCCCTGCCTACAGCGTCCAATTAATGACCATACCAACGTCCTAGTCTCTGCTTTAGGATTAGTGCATGGATGGTGTTGCGTTCGTGTTGAATCGATATTAGCGATTTTTAGCCACCACTACGCAGACGTTTTCTTGAACGTTGGGAATCTATTAAAAATGTTCGTCAAATCATAATGTACATATGAGAGGTCATTGTCAAAACTGGTTAACCAGGACAGTAAAATGATTCGGAGCTGACGAAAATATGCAAATATGTCGCTTGTCCGCGGTCCAGGACGACTCTGCTGTTTTGATTCACATATTTTCGACGAAGGATGATTTTGTCATGAAGGGCTTTTGACAGTAGATTCTTATCGGTAGATGAATCGTCGTCGTATTGGTTGCAAAAACTCCCCATTTGCGTTGAATTACTAGAACTAGTAATAACTCAATTATGGTCCAGTAGTAGTAGTGCATTAGTATCACCATGCTGCACTCAACCCAGGTGAGGTGAATGGGTACCCGGCAGGATTAATTCCTTGAATGCTTGAGCGCCTATAGGCAGCCCAGCTAAAGCCGGGGTAATAATAGCAGGGCCCGCTGGGAGAACAGTTTTCGGAGCTGAAGTGGCTACCCTGGGTAAATATACCGCTATTATTATTATTATTATTATTATTATTAAGATTAAAATAAAGTATACTTTAAAAGTATACTTCAAAGACTTAAAAACTTTCAGTGAAAGTCAGTGTCCGACATGTCTAATAAAATACCAATCTAAATAAGAGCTAGGTGAAGTAGTCTGCAGTCGAGGACGGTATTAAAAAAGGAGAGCACAATATGACCCGGTGTAACTGGCTAACACGTCTAGGCTAATTTGTCACGCCTTAGAAAATAGGTCAGGTAGCTAAATATGGTTGTTGCATCCGTGATGAACCAATTCAACAGCAGCCGTCATAGGTAATAGAAGGAAAATGAACCTTTTCCGCTAAGCCATAAATGAAGGAAAAACCGAAATTGTCAAAATAATGTTAATTTACAATCAAAGGTCACCTTTAATATCGCAAAATGTAACATGGGGTGTCAAGGGTCAGGAGATGAGAAGGGTAAGACAGTGGCTCAAGTTTCTGAGAATTTTACAAGAATCATTAATTTTCCAGTATCAAAATAAAAGACCCTATAATCCCGGTGAAATATTTTATTTTCAATTGACAATAAGTAAGATTACTTGATAAAATTATCATATTTTTAAATACAATAAATAATTGTTGTTAATTAAATTGTGAAGGAATATGATGATCTTACATGAACCAATAATCTTGTATCTTTTTACTATTATCTAACTTACCGAACCCCAAAGAAAAATACGAGAACATTTGTGACCTACCATCTCAAAAACAACCAATAAGTCGCCAGGTAAGGTTCTCTGTAACTAGTCAAAATAGTAATTTAGTGTCCAAAAACCAACAATTAGAAAAATAGCTTATCTGAAAGAGCAATTATTCTTCTTCATACTGTAAGAAACTGAAGTCTTGAAGTTGAATAAAAGAAAAGATACAAGAGTTTCCTGGACACTACTTTTTCGGACTGCTTTCAAGTTTTACTGAGATTACACAGTATGCACATTTCATGCTTAAGTGAACCCCAAACTTCAAAGCTTGTTTTTTTTAATTAAGCTCTTGCTGAATTTCCTCTGCATTCAATCAAGTACTTGTATTGGTTATTGTTGGTCAATTTTAACATATCATATATCATTTGAAAGCTTAGGAAATGAATTTCTCAAGCCCAATAAAAATCTAAATATTAATTTGGGTCGACTTATTGTTGGTTTTGAGGTGGCAGGTTACATTTACTATGGTTTCATTGTCGTCAATCTACGCTCATTGACATGTGACGAAATAGCAATCAACATGATCATGGTACGTAAAGATTAATGATGCAGCGTGAATTGGTGCGTTCACCGTTGACTAGAGATGGTGAAAACATGCCATTACCCATTAAAATCATTGGACAAATTAATAGCGTATTTTAGTATCCCCTTCGCAGACGCCTTCTACAACGTTCAGAATCTATTGAAAATGCCTGTCAAGTCACAATGAATTATGAGGTCATTGTCGAAAAATGGTGGACCGGGAGAGCACATCGTCTAAGATTCGGACCAGACGAAAAATTACAAATATGTGGTTTGTCCAGAGTCTAAGACGACACTGCTGTCTTGATTTACCGATTTTCGACAAAGCTAATTTGGTTTGAGGGGCTTTTGACAATAGATTTTCTGCGTTAAGGAATGCGTCTGCTAAATTGCATTATTATGCGCTATTACAAACAGGGCTGAAACTAATCTACTGCCAACCACAGTCATGACCCTCAATGCTATCTAGATCTAAGTAGACAATGTCTCCCATTCGCTGTCAACAACCATCTCACTGGTCCTGGATATTTTTAAGCCTTGTAATTATTTCCAAGTGATAGTAATTTTTTCTTATAATGAAACTTTTCTCTCTTTTTTTAAATTTAACATCGCTTGCTTTTATCTTCTTTCTTCTCTCATTTGCAACTGATAAAAAATATTGATCGTTAATCAAGTATCTCTTTTTATTAAAAGAAACTAGGATTAATATTCGATATCTTATATTTATCAGTGTGTTTTAATAATTACTGACATAGCCTATGTTTGTATAGCACAAATTAACCGCAGATGATATGAAGTTTATCGTTTGGTCGGATGAGGTGAGAACAGGGTAGTAACTCGCAAAGAAACAATCTCCTTGATATTTGTTTTCGATCAATTTCTACATAACATCCTTTACCTATTTTCCTCCACCGGCCCGCTTCATCCGTCTGATAATGACCCCCTTAACTTAACCCCCCTCCCCCATAAAACAGCTCTCTTTGAAATGTTTCTTCCCTCCCTCCTCTTCCTCGCTCCTACCCAGGGCCTTTTTGCATGAAGGTTAATATTAAAGTTTCTTTGCCATCCAGTGGTAACTACCATGTTAACTACAATGCTCAGCAGCCAATCAAAATCAAGGATTTCATGGCAAACTTACCATAACAGTCACTTTGGTGCAACGGGGCCCTGATCTTATCTTGTGACGCTCTGTCCATTGTTACACCCCATGCATTTATCCCTTTTCTGAGCACTCTTTCTACTTCCACACCCCAGTATATTACCCCTATTTCATGTACTTGTTCATTATCCATACTGTCCCGAAAAGCCCTTCCTACCCGCATTTACGGTTGTGCTTGTATAGCACTCTTTGACCACCAGCTCCGATTTCTTACCACATCTTCTTGGAATGACCAATCTTAAGGTCCCTTCTATCCATCATCCTCCCCCCCCCCCCCCATACTATGGGGTCTTTTCGAATAATCCTCTCCTGACCACTTTCTCTTCTTCTTCATCCCTGTATTACCCCTCTTCTTGGCATAATCCTCGTTGAGTACCCTTCTCCTACAGATCTGACGGGTTAAAGACAGGTTGAATATCTATCCTGGCGTAATTTGAATTTCATGACAATCCATTCTCCTCAAAATTCATCTGAGCGACATCGATTGGTAAGTGGGGGGTAGATTCCTTCGATTTTCACCCGTTTCATATGGCACGGCACGACATAAGAAGAGGGTAGTTGATGGTTGAAGGTAGATAGATAGCGAACGTGCATGCAGGTGTAGACATTTGTTGTATACAGGGGCGAATGCAAAAGAAGACGGAATATTAAACCAATAACAAATCCATAGAATGAAACTAATTACATAAACGCCTGTATAGTTATCAGTTGTTTTCGGACCGGCTTAAATAATAATTTTAAAAGAAGGGGCACTTTGGCAGACGCCCTCTTTGCCCGATAGGATTCGAGCTCAGTGTCAAACTCGAAATACAATTTTTACACAATTATTTCTAAATAGATTTGATGTTAAACAATACATACCCTACACCAATCGGATATACTCCCCCATACCGACGTTTCACGAATTGGTAAACGATATGACGCACGAGACACATACGACTCAAAGTCTTAGAACATATCGAGTGGATTGTCCGGGAGCTATATTAAAATCCGCTTTTTTTCCCCCAAAATAATGAAAAATTATATACTGTCACTAAAATATTTATAGAAGAAGGCAAACTTGTGGAAACGAACGTTATTCCTCGGTTTGATTTCGTATTTGACCGACTTTTGAACCATTTCTCGCTAAAATTCAGCTCGAAGGCATAACGGTAGAGAAATCGATAAATGCAACACCTGGAAAATAATGTATCAGCGAATCTGACCAACAAGCAATGAATTGTCCATGAACAAAAATGATAATAGGTAAATAATATCCCATGATTTTGATGCTCGATAGGCAACAATGGTGCAGAATGAAATTCATCAAGTTGAACACGCTCTAAAACAACAGAAATAAAAGGACGGGATAATAGAGAGGTGTTATTTTCTCTGATGGATGCAGTTTCATAAAGAACTATATGCATCTAAATATACATTTAAGTACATTTGCGTATCGATTTTCGAATGTTTGTATTTTTTTTCAAAAAATAACTTGGTTAATATACTTTCTTTTTTCTATTTTCTTTTCATCGGATGTTCTCTATTGAACTCATACATAACTCATAAACTGTAAATTACAATTCCTCAATGATACCAACATTCAGTCGAGTTTATGAAGTACAAAATGCACATAATGGGAGATCCACTGTGGCCTACTCAATGTATGATTTAAAGACCTGTGAATGTTGTTAAATCATCTTGTAGGGCAACTTAAAAAGATTCGTTCTGAGATCAAGACTAGTCACTGAACCCTCAGGACAGACGACATTACAAATTGAAGGGTTGAAAAACGAGACGCACTCGGAAGACACCGATGGCGTTCCATAGTCCACATCAAATCAATACCGGAGTGTAATCCGAGACCCGTCTAGAATCGTCAAGGAATTTGCGAGGGGTTTTTGGCGGATAAAATTCACGTCGATTCTTAAGTAAACAGGTATTTGGAAGGGTTGGCTGTCTGTGTCGGCAAAACGAAAAAGAAAGGAAAAGTGAGAGAGATTGGGAGAAGGATGAAAATGAAGAACAAAAAAGGAGTGTTCATACGTGAATATTTTTACGGTCTAATGCTGCTTGTTTATAATCAACAATATTATTACTCCTAATGCCGCTAAAGATGGGCATTGTGAAGAATCTACAAAATTAAGCCTGGGTTTTTTTTAACCCAAGCAATCTGATTCTGATTTAAAACGCTTTAAACTGAAATACGCAAAAAAAACAGTAAAAAAAGGGAGAGAGAACATTAGAGAAAAGAAGATATGCATCACGATAGAGGAATGGAAGAATAAGACAGAGAGACGAAAGGGGGAAGAATAAATGATGAGAGAGATAAGAGGAGAGACATAGAACATCTACAGGGGTGAATGTGGGGAAGATACAAGAAAAGAAGGAGAGATTGAGCAAGTCGGGACGAGAGCGAATGAGAGGTTTGAAGAGAGAATGAGAGATCAAAATCACTGAAAAAGATCAAGTGAGGGAGTTTGAGATGAATGTCCTCAGGCATTTCTACAAACCACCAAAGAACGTGAAAGCAAAGACAAGAGATGGAATTGCTTTACCTTCGTGTCAGTTGGTAACATAACCTGGACTTAAAACAAAGATGCAGGGAAGGAATAATGTGACGCAGGCCTAGCTCTTCAAGAACCATACCATGGATAAAGCTTAGATTTATTGGTAAAGCAAGGCAGGTTACGTTCAGTTGGACCACCGACTCTTTAACGCTCAAACGAAAAGGCAGAAGAAGAGAAAAAGAATGAGAAAGAGTAGTAGTGGGAGTAGTAGTAGAAGTAGTAGTAGTAGTAGTAGTAGTAGTAGTAGTAGTAGTAGTAGTAGTAGTAGTAGTAGTAGTAGTAGTAGTAGTAGTTTTAGTAGTAGTAGTAGTAGTAGTAATAGTAGTAGTAGTTGCAGCAACGGCAGTAGCGGTAGTAGTAGCAGCAGCAGTATTAGTAGTAGTAGTAGTAGTAGTAGTAGTAGTAGTAGTATAGGAGGAGTAGTAGTAGTAGTAGTAGTAGTAGAAGTAGTAGTAGTAGTAGTAGTTGTTGTAGTATTAGTAGTAGTTGCAGCCGTTCATTCTGGGGACACGACATTTGTTCAGGCGACAATTTCTCTTGGCTTTATTTCGTCTAAGTCGTCTAAGATATAGAGTTAGGGTTAGGGTTGCAATAGGGTTTTATGTTAAGTTTAGGTTAGGCTTAGGGTAGGGTGCTAATATTTTTAATTCCAGGGTTGAAATTGTTCATTCCATTAGTGTGTGAAATTTACAGCAGAGCAATTGTCGCCGGAGCAAATGTCATAGAACCTTCATTCTTGCTGGCGTAAGTTGGAGTATTGTACATTTGCCAATAATAGCAATGATTTTGATATTGCATTTTTCTGACCGACGAGATGTTACAGTGCACCTCCCAGCTGTGTTTTTTTTATTACACTTATCAAAATATGTAAATTATGTAAAACTTAATTAATTATACGAATGCATTCTTCCCATTCAATTCTACGTCCATCGCAATCAGCAGTAGATATGAACACAGTCGAATACTAGCACCGACTGTAACAATTCGTTTGATAGAGGTCGCTTGTTAAGAAAACTGAATAATTATGTTTGCTTTACAATAGACGTAAGAATTATTCCTATCCTATATTAAAAAAATAACATTGTTAACATTCTAGATTCAAAAAAAAAAACAATAAAATGCGCTACGGCTTACATCCCCCTCCTCCCTTCCTGTGGAAGAAATACGCAAATAATGCTAGTTTAATCAATCACTTAATTGCATTCTAAATCATATTGTTAATGAAATGCTATAACTACTTCTACCTCTTTGACTGACGTTTCTTCTACTAGAGTCAATATGAATGTTTATCGACACATATTAAAGGAGAATGAAACCCTTGAAACCAGCTGAATCCATATCAAAGAGAAAAATCAAAGAAACATATTGTTGAAAGTTTGAGGAAGATTGAATGAATAATAAGAAAGTTATGAGCATTTGAATATTGAGATCACTAATGCCATGTAGATCCTCCCATTGGCAATGCGACCAAGATCTGTGATGTCACACACGTACAACTCCCTCATTACTTTAGTACTTATTTCCTTTATATTCTCACTTTTATAGAGTCTATCACAATGTGAGGTGTTCTCTTTATGAGAGGACAAGTACAGAGGTTTCACAACATTATATCATTGATGAATCGTTTGTCATATGATTAGAAATGAGCAAAAAGAGATGTTTTGGGGTATATTTTCAGTGTCCAAAAGGGGAGAGTTGTTCATCTGTGACATCATAGATCTTGGTCGCATTGCCAATGGGAGGATCTCCATAGCATTAGTGATCTCGACATTCAAATGCTCATAACTCTTCTATTGCTAGTCCTATTTTACTCAAACTTTTGTTGATCTTATTCTTTGATTTTTCTGCTTTCACAAAAGCTAACTTGCTCCAAGAGTTTCATTCTCCTTTAAGGGTGACGTAGAATCAGACGTTTTTGCCATGTTTACTCTTCCCATGTATAGTGTTAGGAACTGGTTTATATTGGGCTTTATCGCCCTTGGTATTTGTGTAACTGCTAACATCTGTAACGCACCCTGATGTTAAACACGAGGTCTGACACAAGCCTTGATTTTTGCTTCCAGCTTTTAAAACAATCCCTGGCTTAACCGCGTAATACTAAACATCTGCACATGACATCATCATCTGATAAAAATGGTGACCCCATTTTCAATCATACAGCCATTGATCAAGATACACCTTTGATAGATTAAACCGGATACCATGTCAAAGCTTTGGCACGTTGGATCCATTGTCCCACGCATTGGAATCTGTGTCAGTTAACCAGATGATTGATCTTAATCGAGACAAGACATAATGAGATCAGCTATTAGCACTTTTATATTTACCGGCCAGCCACGCAGGGTGACCTATAAAAAGGAAAGAAAATACCCATTGTTGTACGAAGATTCGAATTCTAGAATTGTATTTGCAAAGTAGAAGGCTGCTATCAAAATAATTGATATTTTTGGGGATAATTGTCCTGACGATAAAAGTTATCAAAATCAGTCAAATTATTCGTTATAATCTACCAGAGTTTTTGACTGACATTGGCTTATGACCACAAACAGAATGAGTAATTTGGCCAATCATTTGTTCTTTAATTTACCTCACTAATCATTGAGAGGTCAATGTTATCAAATTGGCAACAAGATGATAGAAAGGCGATTCAAAAACTTCCTACCGCAAAAATTGCAACAAATGTGCATTATCGGTAGCCGAGTGTTATGGAATGAACGGATGTGACCTAAAACAAACACAAGGGTTACAAGTCCTCGGCATACAAATATTGTTATACTGGCATCGTATCGCATTCCACTTTCCGTGTAAGATAAACACATTCGAATCTATTTGCTTCAAGCAGTTTGAACTTAGGGATTGGGGATGAATCAAATATTGGTTTAACTGTAAATAATATCCACGACTGGTCGTCGTGAATCGGTGAATGAGTCGCTATTCGCATTCTTCGTTGTGTTTGTTTGTTTTCCGTTCTTTGTTTGTGTGGTTTATGTGTGTCTGCCTCTCTCTCTCACTCTTCCCCCTCTCCCACATACACTTACCCCCCCCCCCCCCCACATCACACATAACAGTATGCATGTGGAAGAAATAACCAATGCCTTCGAATCATCCGTTCAAGATACTATAAAATGTCCCACTGTCAAAGTCTTTACTGAAAAGCGCGCCATGATACAGTCACACCCAGATCAGGGGCCCGTTTCATAAAGAGTAACAAATGTTATAACTTTGCAGTTATGGCAACTACCATGGCAACAGGACTCAGCAGCCAATCAAAATCAAGGTTACCATGGTAGTTGCCATAATGGCAAAGTTACAACAGTTGCAACTCTTTATAAAACGGGCCCCTGGTCACACCAAGGAAACTGAGTCCAGATCGACACAGCTATAATGTTATCGGTTGGTTGGATCTTCTTGAGTCTTGTCTGCCAGGAGCCTATTATTCATATTATTAAAAACCTTAATGTTCTCCAAGAGAAGTACGATCTTCCATCTCTACTAGATCTTCTGCAGCAAGGTTGCTCGTATATTACATGGAAGGAAAGAGTAAGACAGGCTGTGGAAAGTAGGGCCCTTGCATCCCTCTCCGAAGAAACCTCCCTCAAGTCGTCCCTTCTTCTGTTCCTTATTATTGACTTGGTGCTTCCTAATCATGTATTCCTGTCCGACATGTATCCTGCACATCTCCGGGTAGCCATCAATATGAAAGCTCAGCTTCTTACCAGCACTTATCTCACCCAAAGTCGACTGTCTTTCAGTTTGTTATTGAATGTACTCATCTTAGAAATAATCTTCTAAAACATCTTCCAGAAGATGCCTTTAAAGTGCTCTCAAGCCTTTCAAATACAGACTCTTCATCTTCATGTCGCACAAACCAGACTTATCCTCCTTGTTGTCCTTGGCAATGTCTCGTATCAGTTTCCTGACTTTCATCCTGTTACTCTTCAATTTGTGTATGATATACATTTCTCAAGACAGCGCCTTGTTGATCAAGCTGCTGCAAACAGTGACTAATAATCAGCTTATTATTGTACTATGATGTACTGCAACTCAAGGCTTGCAGTTCTCCGGTGAAAGGAGGAATTCAACACAGAAGAAGAAGGAGGAGGATGAAGAGGAAGAGGAGGTTTGGACCGGTTCCGTCAATTTGACTAGAGCATCACCTCCAGTACCGGCCGCTCAAAAACGTCGTAAGAGCTATCAGTGCGCTAACAGAGGACCTGTTACACCGGGTTATGTCACAATGATGCCTAATGTCACAACAGCGCGTTATTTACATTACATCTTGGATCGACGTTTGGCATTACAATCCGAAAGATGTGACTAGGCCTACTGCACTGCTAGCGTTAAGAACGTTTCTCTGCGGTAGGTACAGATTTACCAATAGTATACTCTTGGTACAGAATCTGCGATGGTATTGAATGATATTCTGCAAAAGAAAGGGAGGCTGATGTCATACCAAATCGACAGTGACAGTTAAGAATTCAATCACTCATCAGTCTCATTGACCATTCATTATGGTCATTACGATTGCTGTCCTGTAAACATGCAAACTATTTCATTGCTAATCGAATTAACCCAGGGGGTTTTGTGTCAATCGAAAATCGCAGAGTCGTATATAGTGTTTACAGAGTTAGGTCACTATAGGGTAGACAAAGGAACGACCAATATAATACTCGGGATACGTTTTTGAGCAATAAAAGACCTTTTTGTGTTCAGTAGTGAAATGAAGGAACATAAACATCCAAGGCAAACTATTTATAAAATGTCATCAAATTTTATTTGAATTCTTTCGAACTATTGAATATTAAATCTGAAATATTCGTTAACATGACTAAGCATCTTTTAACTTTTGCTTATAGCTTTCTAATTGGAAAAATGGCGTAAATCTGCTATTGTTATTATAATAAATAAAGGTGTAAATTATTTAAATAGGCAGTTTTTTTTTTCTCAAAAAGAAAAAAAAATCCGTAGTTCTAAAGAAAGGTTAAATAAAAATCTTCTGGAGAGTCCTCTAAACTTCGAAAACAATTCAGGGTGTATGTTAATATATATATATATATATGTATATATATATATTATCAATCCGTTTGCCCATGAACAGACGTGTTTTTCAAGACTGTTTCAGAAAGGGATTTTGAATTCTCTTTTTTGTCACATCATGGGCACTGACGAAGAGTGTGACTTGACCTTTCACTTTTGAGAGCTATGCTCCTTTTAAAATCTACGATTTTATTTCTACGGCATTTATTAAACCTTTTGTGATTATTTTATTCCTTATGCCGAAGCAGACTATTTCTATTATATATATATATATATATATATATATATATCAGTATTTATTAATACCAATCATAAAGAATCAAAGATTTACCGGATTAAAACAAAACCATTGAACACACAATAAAATGAAAAGACCGGTTAACAAGTATTCTCTTTTATACATGTTTCATCTCCTTGCCAAGAACTTGGCCTGATACCACCAGTGTTTTCACCGGAAAATAATAAGAGAATGATGAACGTCGATCATAATCAGCATACAAATGTAATTTAATACTAAAAATAATGAATATTAACGGCATTTGAAGACAAAACTAGAATAAAGAATAAGATGGTAGCTCCTTCTTTAACAGCAGTCATAGCATCTACCACAATAATTTGTATTCAATACCAAACGCCGTTACTGATGCAACGGACTCATTATGCTAAACTAATACGAGTCATTAATTCCTGACGCCGCCCTGCTTCTCCCGACCAGAGAACCATGCTTGACCCTTCCCTGTCGAGCCACGACTCATCACAATGATCATCAACGTAATGGCGACCGTCCAATGACCACGACGATTGATACATGTTATTATATGACCTAGTTATTGGTTGACATGCCTTCGGATGGTCGCCATCAAGGAATTGATGGTGTCCATGTGATTTTGATTAGTAAAGGAGAATCACCATGTCCAGTCTTAAAGGGGGAGTGGACTGGCAAAAACTGTATTTAGTCTCCTATTGAGTGTGTGCTATAACGGCTCGTCTTAAAATACATATACATTTTGAGATAGCTATTTGTGATATAGAAGATAAATTTGCCAATATTTTTTTTGTGAATTAGAACTGACATGTTTTTTAGTGGAAAGAAACCTGTTTAGATATTTGGTAACATAATAATTGCGAGGTGAATACAATGAATGCATGGAGTAATTAATTCGTGCGTTATCATTAAAATTGACCTATAATACAAGACAACGCTACTGAGAATGTTGCATTATGGGAAATTAATTTGACAGATATGAGTAGCTCTGGACTTGAGGTGGGGCTATAAAATAAACTGTTGTTTCGATTGCCCTTTAAAGGGATTTGGTAAATGTGAAAAATGAGCTCATTCCCATTTTCACTGTTCTTGCTCTAAATATATATATATATGTCTTAAGCTTAGAGATTAATTAAAAAAATCGAAATAAGCACTACCATCACGTACTTCAAAGGATTTATGAATCATGTACGTGAATGGAATACCCCACACCCAGGTGGATTCATCTCTCATAAACTGCAGAGGTAAAACGAGGTCACTCATACACCATTAAAAAATGTGGTAACATTAGCATCTTGCTAATGATGCAATTCATTCATATTCCCGTACATCACCTTGCAGTACAATCAAAGGCCGCAATTCCATAGAATTAATGATTTTTTTTGTCCAAACCTTTACAGGCTTTCAACATGGGAAAAAGATGAGTAAGCACAAGTCATCTTTGAAACGATAATAAATTAAAAGGGAAACCAAGGGGTTTGATTGGAATTTATTTGTTCCACTCTTGTTTTCATTTAGAATTCGTAATAATACATACATGATAAGCGAAGAATAATTGAATTACAATATAAGGTTAAAAACGTAATCATATCTAGAAAAATCAACAACAACAAAGTATTCAATGACTGAGTACAATCAGTTGAAAAGAGGTTTCTGTGGGGGGAAAAAAGCGCTGGTACCTGAAATGAAAGCAGGGCTGTAATTGTTAGGTCCCTAACAGCATATGAATGGTAGCATGATAATTTCTTCTTTTTTCATAAAATGAAATATAGGGTGAATGTGAATTGGCATTTAACATCAAATATGTTACCCCTTTTCACTGCCAGAAACACGATTGTTGTTGTTTTTTAGATTTTATTCTCTCGTTACCATTTAAAAATATTCTTCCAGACTTCCCTCCTCTCCTTGCCGCCTTGTATGGCACAAAATCAACAAACTCAATTGAATAACTTGAAGATAAATGTATTTCAAGAGCGTTGGATTGACTAGACTCGCATCTATAGCCAAGAGCAATTATGTTCATTTTCACCTTAGTTGAAGGCTGTTACGTCATAATGTCACGAAGAAGTAGGCCAATGAAAATGTTATTGCCCAATTATAAGTGTTAAGTGGTTAAGCGGAGCTAGACGATTTTTATATCTGACATTTCTCGAACAGAATGGTAGATATCATGATTAGTTTTAATATAATATCACAAAATAGAATGATATCACAGAACCTGTTACTGAATAAGTCTGAGATAATTACATTCAATATTTGGTGTGCAATACTACAAGGACATTCGGTACAGTCGTCTTTGATTTTTTTGTGTATATGCGAGAAATAACAAAACCGTAGATTATATTTTGTTGTTGTTTATTTGTTTGATTTTTATGATAAATGCAAAATGCAATTTAATATGAATTCAGCCATAACTTCACAGTACCCCTTATTATAAATCTCAGGTATGAGGGAAATTATTTCTTTAGCACAGACATGTCTTATTGATCGTTGATCATAATGACTGAATTTGATTAAAGAAAGTAAGGCCTGCACAATACGTATATCGAATATACATCGTGTTTAGGCCTGTTAGAGTCATGTGGATGAGGGTGGGTTGGTGTGTGTGTGTGTTTCTTAGGTTCTACGACATTTGCTCCGGCGACAATTGCTCCGATAGAAAATATGCACATCAAAAGTCAACCATAAAAACTTAACCAACAAAAGTAAATAGGCTCTTATTCTAATCGTTACATTATTCTGAACCAAAAACTGTATTACAGTCTTAACTTTAATCCTATTCCATCTCATATATGAAAACGGGAGCAAATGTCGAAGAAGCAGAGTCCATGCCACAGTTTCTTTAGCCTAAATAACGTGAGACAGTACAGCTAAAGTTAAATCTGTATGATTGGCACAAATGTAAGTGGCTATGATCAGGGACATGGTAATTCCCTTGATACATGGTTCCACCTTCAATCTACCTTCCCTATTTCCATTAATTCATGTGTGTTGTTCAACCGATAAGACTCGATAGTGATACGAACGTTACGAAGTTCTTCATGGAGTTGGTGTCCTCGACATTGATCAAAGATGGCAAGAGACTAAAGAAACTCAACCTTCATCACCGCCAGTGGCTAAGAATGTAACGTTATCATGCGGACCATCCGCAGTGTCTATCTATTGTATTCCAGGTGGTTAGATGACGTGCTACCCATGCGACCCTCTTTTCTCCTAGGTTGTCTTTGGCGTCTAAGGTTTCTGAGGACATCATGCCTATACACGTGGCGCGATAATTGAAATCAAGTGTAACGGACTGGGTAAGCTTTCAGTCTGCATCAAGGTATTAATTAACCCATCGCATCTCGGCATCCTGATAACAGCGTTGGTCAACAGATTTTTTAGGATACATTCGATGGTGGTGAGACGCGATGACTTAAGTACTGAACGGATAATGAAGTTTACTGAAGCAACGGTATTTTCAGTGATCGGAGTAAACTGACCTTCTTGATTGCCTGAGGTGTGTCTTATCTTCGTGAGAAGGATTGGTTGAACCCTTCATGAAATCGGTAAATGGATATTTTTTTGTGGGCGTCTTCTTCTGGAGACTTGAAAATCGATTTTAAATTTCCCTCATCAAGACAGATGATAAAATGCGCATGATGTTGTTCAGAAGTCACGGTGAATAAAGACGAAGTTGACTTTCGTCCTATGTTGAACACTTCTGGATCCGTAACCTAAGAGTAAGTGACTAATCTTTAATCAGGTTTCTATGATTAATTTCATTGATTATTGTGTATGATCAATCGTAAGAATCTACTCAACGTTCAGTTGCTAAAAGCTTGATGTTAAGGGGTCCCGATATTTTACTTAATGCGCGATTATGCAGACGGAATTGTCCTACATAAGGGATTCAGAATACGTTACCCCAGAGTAAGAGAAAAAGAGGGGCCCTTCGTAACCGAAGTATAGAATCACTATAGCTGCAAAGTAGGGGCAGGGGGTTTATCACCCCCCCCCCCCTATTTTGCAGCTCAGACCAAGCGATTAGATTTACTACTTGTCTAAGAATTGAGATACACATTGTTTGCAGCTTAATTATTGCAATGGGGGGGGGGTTATTTCGTACCCCTAGGCCTGGATCGGTCCTCCTTGTTTGCAGCTCTGCTAATGATTACCTAAACCTTGGCGTGCTGATGGAATAGAACTCTACACAGCTGCATGGCTCGGGGCCTTACAGTGTGCTTGGAGCGTTATTCACACCGTTCTCATGAAGAGAACCCGTATAGAATGAACAACCAAAACGAAATAAATCTGTTTTTATTCGCGTACTACATGGTTTCTATTGCCAATGATACAGCCACAGCTAGTTTAGGGGCCTACTTTCCCATTCCATGCGACCTTAAAGATTTGAAGACCTCAAAAAACACCAAACAATCTGTGTCAATAACACACAAAACTCATTACCATATTTTTACAATATTTCATAACTAATCCTGATCTGAAAATCTTAAGTTGTTGGTATTTTGATTAATATTTAACCAACCGTTTCGTTGGTACGAATTTTTCTATTTTCGGCCGACATAACCCTGCATGAGTTTCCTGTGGTGTATCGTGTCTGTATTACCTGGCTTATAAGTTTGTATTTTGTGTTGGTTGTTCAGGTGAAAATTTGAACCTGTCCAGTTTATTAAAAAGTAAATAAGATAACTACTGATGAACCTTTAATATTTTTGGTTCTTTAAAGATTGCCGATTCCGGTATTGAATATGTGCGTCAGTATCCATAAACTTCCTCATTTCTAATTCCTTTATCCCACATACCCTATATTAATCAGGACGCGAAATTAACTAGGGTTCCACTTTATCGCCCGAGTCACAAATAAAAGGAGAACCGCTTTAAGATGTGATGAAAAAAAAAATAATCCTTTGCTAAGTATTCATTTAATCCGGATAATACTAAATCAAAATCGAGGTAATCTGAAATGATTTTCGGCTAAGAACCCTAAAATTCTGAATATGAAATCTAGGGACATCAAATTTGCAAATATCAGGAATAAATGAATGTGTCTTGTTGCAGTAGGGTTAATGTTAGAAGTGCATATTGAATTCGGCCGAAAGAGTAATTGCAAGGAATACGAAAAAAAAGTTTAAGTTACTGTCTTTTTTTTTTTGTGCAAACTCTCTGTCTATCTTTCTCTCTCTCGCTCTAATTCTCAGATCTATACGGTACATACACACGTACGCACGGCGTCACACATAAAACTCATCATCCCCTTTCCACCGCTGGTTTTTTTTTTGTCTTTTTCTTCTTCTTCTTGTATTCCTCATTCTCCACTTCTAGTATGTATTACTGGAAAAATGCTTTAAGATATGAAAATCTTTTGCTGTGTTTGCATCAAATCCGGATTATATATAATGAAAATCGAGATCCTTAAAAATGGCACCTGAATTAGTAACCTAGAATTCCTAATATAAGCTGAAGGAAATCATGTTAGCAATCTCTCTGAGATTAATGATTTTTTTCGCTTTTTGGAAAGATTTGAATGATGAAGATGGGCATTGGCAGATAGACCTAAACACGAAATAAGGGATACAACAGTTTCGATTACCATGTATTTTTCTCCCTATCATTTTTTCTTTCTTCTCTCTGTCTCTCTCTCAACAAACACACACATACGTCCTCACAAACACAAAAAGTTATCACTCTCATACCATCTATACATCTCTTTTTATTTGCCATGTTTGCCCTTCCCTCCTTCTCTCTCGGCCCCTCCCCCCCCCCTTCTCTCTCTCTCTCTCTCTCTGTCTTGTCACTGTCAATCTTCTTCCTCACCTCTCCAACAACTCCCTCTCCCCACAAAAAATAAATCAATCTCCCCTTTTTTTCTCGCCCCCGTTTTCTTTTTTGACCTATTTGTCTCTCCCTTTCTCTGTCTTTACCTCTCACTCATATCCATATTCTCTCTCACTACAACAGAGTCTAAATTTTCATTCATTTCCTTATATATATATCTCTCTCTTCTCTGCTCTTCTCATCAGCTAGGTCTAACAATCTAGATCTAAGTAATTAATCTTCTCGACTGGCTGAGCCCGAAGTAGGATTAACTGGCTAGACTGAATGAGGCATAGGTAGACGTGTGACCATCTAAATACCTCTATTCCACGAGTCAAAATAATTAATACATTATGCATATCCAGGATGATTTGTTCATTTATACGTTTACGTATAATTTATTCAACATGTTCAAGTTTATTTAATCTTAAATAATTGGCAGTTCATTTGGCGTAAACTTATCTTTGATATACTCAATATACACAAGTATTTTCCTAGTATACCAATGAGATAGAAAACTATGAGGCGCCGAATGTACCAATATTATATAGAACAATTATTTGTTATATAATCATTATTTATTAAATAATAACTATTATTTATATATAATTTACATTTTATTTGTAAATAACTACTATTATATAAAATATCATTTCTAATTATTTATATATAATTCCAAGTAATACTTCATTATTTGTAAATAATAATAGTTCGACATTCCATTATTTATAAATAATAATTATTTGTTTTTCATTATTTATAAATAATGATTATTTGTTTTTCATTATTTACAAATAATGATTATTTGTTTTTCATTATTTATAAATAATGATTATTTGTTTTTCATTATTTATATATAATGATTATTTGTTTTTCATTATTTATAAATAATGATTATTTGTTTTTCATTATTTATAAATAATGATTATTTGTTTTTCATTATTTATAAATAATGATTATTTGTTTTTCATTATTTACAAATAATGATTATTTGTTTTTCATTATTTACAAATAATGATTATTTGTTTTTCATTATTTATAAATAATGATTATTTGTTTTTCATTATTTATAAATAATTTGTTGAGTTTTCCATTATTTATAAATAATGATTATTTGTTAAATAATGAAAACGTCTACTTCATTATTTATAAATAATTTTTTCGAGTGCACCATTATTCTCATTATTTATAAATAATCATTATTTAATGTTCGAGTTTTCCATTATTTATAAATAAAGATTATTTGTTAAATAATGAAATATCTACTTCATTATTTATAAATAATAATTTTGTTTCAATATCCCATTATTTATAAATAATCATTATTTATAAACAATTTTTACAGTTTGCCATTATATACAAATAATCATTATTTATATACAAATAACCATTATTTATTAAATAATGCCATTATTTATTAAATAATGCCATTATTTATTAAATAATGAAAACTCGCTATAACATGCAAATGTGGGACCGCCCATGATATGAATATTCATGATGCGATTTCCTTTTTCGTGATTTTTCTTCACAAATTTTTGTCCATTTCCTCTTCATAATGACATTTCTTGAAGCAATTTTCTAGGGATATGGTCTGATTGTAATATTCTTCATTTTCTATATAACTTCGTCTTCGTAGAAATATCAAAAAGTGTAATTTTATACGATTTTTCCTACAGTTCACAATCCCCATAGGCGCGCGTGTACGGTAGGGACAACCGGTGAATCGACGGAGTGCTCTTCATCGAAATACTACGTTGGTTGGTCCCCGGAAGTGGCGGGCGGAATTTAGCCCGAATCCTCGATGGAAGTCGATCAAGTGCATATGAGCTGAGAGAGTGAAATATCAGTGTACTTGTACAGGCCCTTCTACTTTTTATAAATATTTCTTGTTGCTTTTTTTTTTTGTTAAGTTAATTTTTCCTGGTGTAGAGATAAGTTTCAGTTCTAATAATGCACTTCAAATACATTTTGGAGTGTCTGTTTGAGGCGTTTGGGGCGATTTTACCCTGGCCCCAAAATGCTCGCAATGACAATACGGGGGCATGATGACCCCTAAATTTTAAAAAACTTATTTTTCTATTGAAAATTATCACAAAATTCACCAAAAGTGTGCACGAAAGCCTTCGTATTTCACTTTTAAAACTCCGAAAAGTGCCCAAATGACAAGCTTGGTCGCTTCGCTGTGTCGCTTTCAACTTGAGAACGTTTACGCGTCTGCTCCCCCCCCCCCCCCCCCCCCTCCTCCGAAAGAAATTCTGCATGTATACGGCCATGCTCTAAAGAGCCTGGCACATTGATTTATGTATACTTTCATTTTCATTATTTTTATCTCATTATCATCATGGCCTTACGCAGAATTTTTTCCGGGGGGGGGGGGGGGGTGGGGGGAGCAGGACGCGCGTAAACTTTCTCATAAAAATCTTGAGAAAGCGAAGCGACCAAGCTTGTCATTTGAGCTTGGTCGCGTCGCTGTCTCGCTTTCAAGATTTTTTTGAGAAACTTTACGCGCGTCCTAGCTGCCCCCCCCCCCCCGGTAAAAATTCTGTGTAAGGCCATGATGATAATGTGATAAAAATAATGAAAATGAAAAGTACATATAAATCAATGTGCCATATGCTCTTTTGAGCATGGCCGTTCACAGAATTACTTTCGGGGGGTGGGGGCAGACGCGTGTAAACGTTCTCAAGTTGAAAGCGAGACAGCGAAACGACAAAGCTTGTCATTTGGGCTTGGTCCCGTGGCTGTCTCGCTTTCAAGATTTTTTTGAGAAAGTTTACGCGCGTCATGCTCCGGCCCCGGCCCCCCTGGAAAAAATTATGCGTAAGGCCATGTTGATAATGAGATAAAAATAATGAAAATGAAAGTATACATAAATCAATGTGCCAGGCTCTTTAGAGCATGGCCGTATACATGCAGAATTTCTTTCGGAGGAGGGGGGGGGGGGAGCAGACGCGTAAACGTTCTCAAGTTGAAAGCGACACAGCGAAGCGACCAAGCTTGTCATTTGGGCA
Source organism: Lytechinus pictus (assembly GCF_037042905.1). Classification (NCBI taxonomy): domain Eukaryota; kingdom Metazoa; phylum Echinodermata; class Echinoidea; order Temnopleuroida; family Toxopneustidae; genus Lytechinus; species Lytechinus pictus. Next base: position 6,117,800 of record NC_087252.1, read on the forward strand.
CTTTTCGGAGTTTTAAAAGTGAAATACGAAGGCTTTCGTGCACACTTTTGGTGAATTTTGTGATAATTTTCAATAGAAAAATAAGTTTTTTAAAATTTAGGGGTCATCATGCCCCCGTATTGTCATTGCGAGCATTTTGGGGCCAGGGTGAAATCGCCCCAAACGCCTCAAACAGACACTCCAAAATGTATTTGAAGTGCATTATTAGAACTGAAACTTATCTCTACACCAGGAAAAATTAATACCGTGTTTACACTTAATCGGCATTTGAATCGGCTCGCGGTTCTGAACCGTGAGCCGATTCAGCATCGGCTTTTTCATAGCGTGTAAACGCGAGCAACTTGAATCGGCTCGCGGTTCAGAACCGGCAATTTGCACCACCAAAGTAGTAGGTTCTGAACCGCGAGCCGATGCAGAATCGGCTTTTTTACTACGTGTAAACAGAAAGCCGATTCTGCACCGGCAATTTGTGCGCATTTCAATTACTTACCATTGTGACGTAATTGTAAGCGCACTGATCCAGCGTTGTCTTTATTATGACGTATATTGTAGGTATGCGTATATCATTTCAGATTTTTGCATCGGCTCGCGGTTCTGAACCGCGAGCTGTAACAACGTGTAAACGCAATCCAAATGCCGATTCTGCATCGGCATTTGGTTCAGAACCAATTGCCGATTAAGTGTAAACACGGTGTAACTTAACAAAAAAAAAAAGCAACAAGAAATATTTATAAAAAGTAGAAGGGCCTGTACAAGTACACTGATATTTCACTCTCTCAGCTCATATGCACTTGATCGACTTCCATCGAGGATTCGGGCTAAATTCCGCCCGCCACTTCCGGGGACCAACCAACGTAGTATTTCGATGAAGAGCACTCCGTCGATTCACCGGTTGTCCCTACCGTACACGCGCGCCTATGGGGATTGTGAACTGTAGGAAAAATCGTATAAAATTACACTTTTTGATATTTCTACGAAGACGAAGTTATATAGAAAATGAAGAATATTACAATCAGACCATATCCCTAGAAAATTGCTTCAAGAAATGTCATTATGAAGAGGAAATGGACAAAAATTTGTGAAGAAAAATCACGAAAAAGGAAATCGCATCATGAATATTCATATCATGGGCGGTCCCACATTTGCATGTTATAGCGAGTTTTCATTATTTAATAAATAATGGCATTATTTAATAAATAATGGCATTATTTAATAAATAATGATTATTTGTATATAAATAATGATTATTTGTATATAATGGCAAACTGTAAAAATTGTTTATAAATAATGATTATTTATAAATAATGGGATATTGAAACAAAATTATTATTTATAAATAATGAAGTAGATATTTCATTATTTAACAAATAATCTTTATTTATAAATAATGGAAAACTCGAACATTAAATAATGATTATTTATAAATAATGAGAATAATGGTGCACTCGAAAAAATTATTTATAAATAATGAAGTAGACGTTTTCATTATTTAACAAATAATCATTATTTATAAATAATGGAAAACTCAACAAATTATTTATAAATAATGAAAAACAAATAATCATTATTTATAAATAATGAAAAACAAATAATCATTATTTGTAAATAATGAAAAACAAATAATCATTATTTATAAATAATGAAAAACAAATAATCATTATTTATAAATAATGAAAAACAAATAATCATTATTTATAAATAATGAAAAACAAATAATCATTATTTGTAAATAATGAAAAACAAATAATCATTATTTATAAATAATGAAAAACAAATAATCATTATTTATAAATAATGAAAAACAAATAATCATTATTTGTAAATAATGAAAAACAAATAATCATTATTTATAAATAATGAAAAACAAATAATCATTATTTATAAATAATGAAAAACAAATAATCATTATTTATAAATAATGGAATGTCGAACTATTATTATTTACAAATAATGAAGTATTACTTGGAATTATATATAAATAATTAGAAATGATATTTTATATGATAGTAGTTATTTACAAATAAAATGTAAATTATATATAAATAATAGTTATTATTTAATAAATAATGATTATATAACAAATAATTGTTCTATATAATATTGGTACATTCGGCGCCTCATAGAAAACATTATTATATTATTATACATCATTATGACGGAGAAGAATGTTAGCGTTGAAACTTGAAAGTTAACATTCAAATACTAGTAATGGCAAAGGGGATAAAAGTTACGATTGATCAAAATAGACTACTAGGATGAATGGATGGATTGAGACACTCAGACAGGAAATAATGAACGTCACTTAAATATTTGTAAATAGAAAAAGATAACCACTGATACCATGTTGACATTTACCATTAAACAATTTGGTCCGTATTCGGAACTTTAACCACAGACTAAAGTTGTTGTTTAACCATGGGTAGGCAAACGTGACGCCAATCTCTATAATTAGATGATCAATGTATTATAACACGTCATCGGCAATACAATAATTTTCCTCATCCTCGAAACATAGGAAAGATCCCAGTAAAGCCAGGATGAATTACATTGCATACACACACTTACAGCTTCCAATAATTTTAGCCCAGAGTTAGACCACGGTTGAGTTAAACTGGAGAACAGACTACGGAGCTCATGGTTTAATAATGAACAGAAAATTATTTTATGCTAACCTATATTGACCTGAATGTTCATTTATTTTAATAAATAGAGTGTTAATCAAAACTGAGTTGAATGATAATCAATGTTGCGAGCAAACCTTATGGAAACCTATGGGATGAAGTCTGTAGTAAGATTGACTGTTGACGGAATGCACTGATTATAAACAGGATTAAGCTACCAAATTGGCCTCAATATTGAGGAGCTGCTTTCTAAGAAAAGGGACTTTTTTAAAAGAAAACTTGTCGCGCTCTTTTGGTACATAACTGGCTTTGATATCGAGTGCAGTCAAGTATGAAATTATATCCTATTGGGGCACCCCCCCCCCCATTCTACATACTGAATATTTGTACATTTTGTCATCATCGAAGAAGCCCCCCACCCCACATTCGTCATGTTGTAACCCCAGGGAACCAGAAAATGCCCGAACGGATCTTAACAGGAAACTATGAATGCATTATTCAACATTAAGTTATGAGACGTGAACGACAAGGTAAATACGGGGAAAATCCCTAAATGAATGCGTAAAGTGACTGAGTAATAAAAGCCAGAAGGTGGTGACTTTCAAGATGGATGTTGCAATATTGCTTTAAAAGGATTAAGAGAGTCTGAATTTAGCTCAGAGGCCGACTTCCCAATGCAATATAGGAAAGACGTATAATACGTCAACATTCTAAGATTGCCAAAGATCTTCATCCAAAAAGTGTCTAAACATGAAGGTGCTTCTTCTGTATATATATATATATACAAAAACACACAGCATGTTTTGTTTTATCCAAAGGGGTCTGTTAACTTCTGAAGAAAAAAACCCGAAAATTTGAGGGTTATTATTTTACTCTTTTTCTTTTCGGTGTAAAAGCAACAAAGCCTGAACTGTAAGAACGAGATGGAAGTCAGTAACATGGGGACCAATGATCGAGTTTTGGAATGCACCTTGGCTGAGTGATAGCACCCAGCGGGTGTGAGAGGGTGCGTGTGTGGGCGCGCGCGCGTGTGTGTAGGCTGATAGTGACAATATGCACACCTGAATGAATGATATCTGATTCAGGCACGTCTGCAAAGTTATTTTAAACAAAATAGGAATAATGAAAGTTTCATTATGTACCAATTCCATTGTGGATATTGCTAAGAAGTATAACGTCTAGAAGACATGAGGTAGCCTGCCAACATGTATATAGATTAGCTTTGATTCAACTTTAAATATCCTGTACAGAGGCGTATTCGAGGCACGTATTACCTTAGACCACACGATCTAAATTGGAAATCAACGCTTCAGTAATCATTAATAACTTACGTGTCTCAGAGTAATTGAAACCCGCTAGGATTTTCGTAACTGGATTTTTCAGGGATTTCGGAAGACACCAAGTCGTTTCAGAGTTTAAAGATCACTTTGGTTTCTTTGGCTTCAAATAGCTGAAACTTTGCATTAACTGTTCACTTCATTAATAAGCTAATATCTAAAAAAAATGATAACATGCAAGAGCATTAATAGCATTACTTAGCAATGCCCTTTGCGGAGGTAATTTGATTCTTATTACAATCATGCTTATAGCGCTTATTTCACAATACAAATGACAGAAAGAAGTAGAGATTAGTGTAATCTATCTCGTTCCTATCGTTCACACATGATTTTGAATGTAAGGAATCCAAGAAACGGTTTCAGACTTCCCTTTTCTCCTTTCTTAAACGTACTCTCCAGCAAACTGAATTGTCCTAGAAAGATCAACTAATAAACTCGACAAGGGTAATGCCCAAGAAAGAGGCTATTAACATTAATAACAATTTCAAGCATTTAGAATATACGACAATCCGTGAGGAAAAAGAAGTTTTGGAGTGAAAACATGGAGCACAAGGGGGCCAAATAAGACATATAGGAGCAGCCTTATAGAGAGAGGAACGGTATGAAATAAATATGCATGGGATCATATCTGGAGGCAGACTTGTGTATTGATGTTACTACAACTGGGCGAATAGACCCTCGGGGTTTAGTCATATCCAAACATATTCTCCTATTTATATATTCCCCTGCCTCGCATGTGAAATTGTTTGTCTCGGGTTTCTTTCGTAATGTCGAACGACAGATTTAGGGCTCGTTCACATACAAGAGCTTGGTAGACGCCAAAGAACCGAAACATAAAGACATGAGTAGTGTGTAAGACAATAGGGATTAAACATTATATATATATATATATATATATATATATATATATATATATATATATATATATATATATATATATATATATATATATATATATATATAAGCAAGGTAAAGCATTAAGGGCGAGCAAGCTGACAAATTTCAAGGAAATAAAGAATCTTTTTTTTTTCAAACATCAAAAACAGCTAAAGGTATAATAACAAAGGAGAAGCTGGAAGGTTAATACAATTCGAAGAATAATACGAAGAAGAAGAAGGAAAGGAAGAAGAAGAAGAAGAGGAGGAGGAGGAGAAAGACTCCCTGAGACCCCGTAGCTTGACGCATCCATGCGTCTGTCATTTGCGTCATGTAATCATGGTAATTGTTTTCAACTACACATCGATACTCTATTGCCATTCACGAGGGAACGTCACGCCAATGCTTGTTTGAACGAAAAACTGTTAGACATTGAGCATGCGCAATAAGTTTCTGACCCATCTACTTCATTCTAAAACAACTTTCAGATGGTGGATTCACGGGGTCATACAAAGTTTTGTGTGTGAGGGTGTGCGCGTTTGTTGGTTTGTGTGTGTGTGTGTGTGAGGGTGTGTGTATGTGTGTGTGTGTGTGTGTGTGTGTGAGGGTGTGTGTGTGAGAGAGAGAGAGAGACATTAGCTAGAAATTGTAGTTTTTGAGTCCCAAGATCAACGTCACTAAGTTATGAAGTAATGCAGTTTTTACTGTTTTTTTTAATATATTTACTGAAGCCAAGCGCAAAACTTCCTCACTGCATCAACCACCGTTCTCTACCCTCTGCTTTCAGTATTTTCGATTTTATATCTGCTACACGCCACCTTAATGCGATGTAAGATCTGAGAGAAAGAGTTAATATGAGCCGATATTGAAAACCGAGATAGACGCGTTATAAACGGGTTTTATACACTGACATACGTCGACATATGATCGACAATGTTGACTTGAAAGAAATATATAACCTGTAGACGTGTTTCAATCTCGAAATTAATCCTAAAAAACATGATGAAGATGATTGTGATGATGATGGTGCCATTTATGATGATGATAATGATGGTGCTGATGATGTGATGGTGCTGCTAATGATGGTGGGTGTGATGATGGTGGTGGTGGTGCTAATGATGGTGGTGGTGGTGCTGCTGATGGTTGTGTTGGTGTTGTTGATGATGATTGTGCTGATTTTGATAGTGGTGGTGGTGCTGCTGATGATGATGATGGTGGTGCTGTTGATGATGGTGGTGGTGCTGATGATGATGGTGGTTCTGATGATGGTGGTGGTGATGCTGATGATGATGGAGCTGCCGAAGATGATGGTGCTGTTGATGATGGTGGTGCAACTGACGATGGCGATTCTGATGATAGCGGTACTAATGATGATGATGGCACAGATTATAGTGACAGTGGAGATGATAATGGTAGCAATTATTATGATGATGGTGATGTAGTTGGTTATGATGATGACGGTGGTGCTGGTGATAACGACGTTTGAAATGATAATGATCGTGGTGGTGTTATGGGATTACTTGGGCTGGGTATTGTGTGTAGTGGTTGTACTGGTACTCTCCCTGCTGTGAGTGTGGTAGCTGTGGCAGCAATGATGAATATGTTACCGATGGCAATATTGGTTTACATAGCAACAATGATGGCGGTTGTGGTGATACTTGTTGTGAAGTTGAAAGGTGTAATCGATCCCGATGGTAATACTAATATTGGTGAAACATGTGGTGTTGTATACGTGCGTTACTTTTTTTTCCTTTTATTTTCGTGTGTGCATACAAATTGCCATGCGGTTATATCTAAACAAAAAAGGAAACGAGGAAGAAACATGTCTAAAGTGGATAATTGTGGATATAAGCACATTTGTAGTCTGCATTCTTAACCTGAAAGCCAAATTCGAAATGAATATTTTGATATTACCCTAATGATTCATTATGTATTCCTCCGTACCCATATGAATTTCAGAATTCATAAGAGGAAGATGCCGAAAGCGTGATGCGGATTTTATACGATTTTACATCGCTGTAATCATGCACTCTGCTGCCGCTTAACAGCCTCATCATATTGAAATATAAGAAAAAGATGCTGACTTCATGACACATCTTCGACGTACACCATGATGATAAAAGCGAGAACAGGGAATAATTTTTTTTCATAGATTCTGAATTTAGTATTGTACATAATCAGCCGAGCATGCATCCGTTGCCTAAACCATCTTCCTCAGATTAGCATAAATATGAGGGCTGCCAAGTTACTAGCGGGCAAACTGTCAAGATTTGTTTAAATCGGTTTGCTGAAAAGTGACATGAAATACATAAAGAAAGATGACAGATGATCAAAAAGAAGGCTTTAGTTTGGAGGTATGTAAACCCATACTTTCAAACAAACATAGTTGGCAAGCCTTACAACCCCCCCCCCCCCTCATTTACATGATCATAAACTTTCTTTTAAATCAAAATAGCGTAATATCAAAAAGTTTTATTCTTTCTTACAATCATGAGATTATTATATCATACGCTTTAAATCAATCTATATGTATACCTTCAGTAGAATATGGATATAACCACTCCTGATTAAAACCAGATTGCATTATGAAGAACAATCTGGTTTTCTTTCAAACAATGGTTTGAACTGATATTAGCCAATTATTGTTGGAACAATAGTCTAAAAATATGACTACTTACTCGGAAGCAAGAGGTTGCACCAATAGAATCTGGTCTGTTCCTTAAACATCTCAAGTGTCCCTCTTCATTACCGTCAATGATCTCTATTTCCCGCCCTTTTCGTCACGTGTGTCTGTGATACGCAAGCATCCATGCCCACGATATGAAAGCAACCCTAGATTCTAATTTCTAGTAATTGCGCTCTCTATTCGCGAATGTCCTGAGAGTGTCCGAACGCCGGGCTCCGTGAAGGGGTCTATTGAGACGGGTTCAGACGAATTCTGGGAAAATTAATTTAATGTGTCTTTGAAGAGCAAAAACGCAAACAAAATATGTTAAATCCACGCGCAGTTGAATTTGTAGTTTTAGGACTAGTTTAGCCGAGGAATTAGAGTGAGTGATCCCGTGAGTAACGGAAATTTGGGGCAATTTAACATTTGGAAGGTTTGGGCTGCTACGCCTTGCATGTTCCCTTAAGATTTGTCAAGTTTGACAGAACGTTACCAGGGTAGCATACGCATTTACGCGCGCATGCAGTTGGTATCATGCACAATTTACTATGTTGATTGAATGGTATAGCTCTGGTATTACGCAGCGATTGGTCTCTTAAAACTGCGCGTGTGCCTTATAATTGATCATTGGTGTTTATTTCTTTACTTATACACGCATTCATTTTATTTTATTTATATCATTTATTTTAGTTCATTTACTTTATTCATATTTTATTTATTTTATTCTTTATAATTTTCTTGTATTACTCGTTTGACTTATATCTTTATTTGTGGTAGAGCATAATGTAAGCATGTCGAATAACATTCCCAGTATCTCTGTAGGTACCTAAAAAGGGCGTAATTAGATGAAACTGTATTGAATTAAATCTATTTATCATCTACTTGCTAGGAGAGTTCATCTAAACGCATCCACTCGTCTCGTTTTCAATAGGTTAATGCACTGTGGTACAGACATACGATACTGGCTATTTGATGGTGTCTATGGGGAAATTAAATCATCTTCAACTTGAAAGATATACGGACATCAAGGGCGTAGCTTTACTGGGGGCTCAGGGACACGGCTCCTCCCCCTCCTCAATTACTTGCATAATGTATTACGCCAACATCAACATGCAAAGTCAATACGAATTTAGATGATTGCTAAATTTGTTGTCAAGTATCAACGCATGATGAATCTCGTATAATAATTGTTGCATTATCAACATGGGCGGGCGGCACTTTAGAACCACCCCCCCCCCTTCCCCTTTACTTATTATATTTGCCTCCCACCACCCACGTTATAGAAGTGCGTTCCGGTTTACTATGGTGTAAACAGTGAGAGCAATAGCTTATAAAAGTCACTGACTCGTATTAGTGAACTGCGTCATGTTGAAGTTGTAGAGTTTCGCGTGATGACGACATAAGAAAAGTGAAAAACACCCCCCCCCCTCCCCCCTCTCTCCCTCTCTCTTTCTCTCTCTCTCTTTCTCTCTTTCTCTCAATGGGTCACATTAAATGTCATTAAAGGTCAAGTGTACTTGTAGAGAAGTTTGACTGAAAAATATAAAGGAAAAAAAAATAAAGTGAAAAGTCAAACAAGCATACCACTGACAGTTCATTGGAATCGGATATAAACTAAGAAATGCAATACATCCTAGTTATCGCATATTTGTGTAAAAAGTGACATAAACAGTAAAGGTGTTCATGGTAACGAGAAAGCCGATTATGTATTTTGAATTTCATTTGCTTTTCTATGAAGCAACAAGTATTTCAACTTCCCTTTAAAATGTAAAAATTCGTCTAATTTATCATGGACAATTTAAAATCATCATTATTTCAATCCATTGTAATTTGATGGAGGCTCTCTTAATCATCGAATCTACTTTTTAAATGCTGATTAGCGTCGTTATTAAAGTCAAATTTAAAAAAGTATAATAAAAAATGAGTGACATCATCTACTCCCTCATTTGCATACTGACCGTGATATTCATACGACTGTACCTGCTTGATTGTAACTAATGAACTTCCCACAACCACTTTTTCATCTTTTACTTTCTATTTCTCTCTTCCGGCTTTTCCAAGATACCATACAGTCTTCTATATTTCGGTTTTTACCATGTTCCATTGCCCTTCACTCATGCACCTAAATGAGGGCATTAATGCCTCCACCCTATCAATTACCACAATTGTTACACCGTTCGCAAGACAATTCAAGTGGTAAACACTTCCCAATGTGATCTTTCATACTGTCACGTGATACACTCTCTTCCTCTGTTCAAGGCCAAGGTTAAGTATGGAGGAATTTTTATTCTATATCAGGAATAAATGGGCTCGCATACATGAATGTACGATTTGTTATTTAGTGGGGGATGAATTATTTGCCAGATCTTAGAGGACTTAAAGTTGGTGGTGGTGTTTTGTGGTGATAATGATGATAATGATGATGATGATGTGATGATGATGATAACGATGATGAGGATAATGATGATGATGATGATAATGATGATGATGATGAGGAGGAGGAGGATAATAATGATGATGATAATGATGATGATGACGATAACGATGATGATGACGGTGACGATGATGATGATTACTACTACTGCTGCTGATACTAATACTACTACTACCACCACTACTACTATTACTACTACTACTACTATTTCTACTACTACTACTACTACTACTACTACTACTACTACTACTTCTACTACTACTACAGCTGCCGATGCTACTACTTATAACACTACTACTGGCATTGACACTAATATTAATTGTAGTCTACTCAGGTAATAGTTATAAGCATAACATGAGAGACAGTGAGTCGATGATGATGATGATTATAAGAATCCTTGTTATGGTGAAGATAAATACAAAATTATTTTCATTTGCGTGAAAATCACTTTGAAAAATCAGGTCCAGATTTTCAAAAGGTAGATCGTCTTAAGCAGAAAAGCGTCCATTTTACATACTTTTTCCTGATGTTTCTTTGGGGGCGAGGGAAGGTACACTCTCAAAATCAGGGGTGTGTAAAGTGACCATCTCATTTTAATTTTTACATGGTCAGCCCCCCCACCCACCCACGCACACACACACACACACGTACACACAGTTTGAAAACTGTCCGCGTTATATTAGGTTATCTTCAAACTGCAAGCATATAGCTGAATTTAACATTGGTAGCAAAAATGTGGCGTCAGCTTCCAAAGTGTGCATTGAGACAAAATTCATGGGACGTCAAATATATTTGTATATCCTTTTTTTTTCTAAATAACTAGGAAAATTATAATTGTAATTATACTTGCTTATATAGCGCTAAACACTTTATCAAAAGTCTCTTAGCGCTCTACAGTAATAATGGTAACTTAGTATAATTCCCCTCAGGCTGGCTGTTAGCAGAGACCAAGTAATAACCCCGGTCGGATACCCATTTACTTCACCTGGGTTGAGTGAAGCACATTGTGGATCTATGTCTTGCTGAATGAAGGAAATCACGCAATAGCTGGGATTCGAACCCACGGCCCATGATTCAAAGTCCGGACAATAATCCACTATGCCACATTGCTTCACAATCATGTCTCAATTGAATTCATATTCTTCATCAAAAAACATAAATTTTCAAATGGTTGTACTCACCATGTATCAAGCATCAGATCACGATGAATCTTCACCCTTTAAAGGCAGATCCCAGTCACAGCGTATATCTTCAAAATGCAGGCCTTTTCTACAAATTGAAAGTCACTGTTCACGTTCAATCTTGACGAAAATAAATATCCTGTCCACTTGCCATTAAAACATATAAGATGTTGCCTCGGATGGAAATGATTTTGTCAAATGTTAATTTCATCAAATGCTTAGTGTCAGTTAAAGTGTCTTCGCTTAATAACATCAGTTGTGGTATTAAAAAAATCAACTGTAATGAATATGTACAGCCCTGTCTAATGCATAACATGCATAAATCACTCTAATACAGCAGGGTATCATTCATCATATAGTTTTTATAATAAAAATCAAAGTTTGCTATCGCGTTTTCGATAATTTTTCCACCCATCAAGACAGAATTTATGTTGATCCGGAGATGATTATTGATGGACTCACCCATCGATCTAGTGCTCGTTGGTTTACCGTCAGCAATGAAGCATCATCTCGACATTGAGCCGTTTTCCACCCGGTAATGTCATTCAAAAATGGATGTCAATACTTGAAATTCGAGGAGTGACGAAACTGTGGCGTTTCCACGGAGATATGTCACTTTCGAAGTCAAAATGTCGAAAGAATATGATTGTATTTTTATTGCAGTCATAAACAATCCGAGACTCGGCGGGAGTGTCGAGGTATTCTGTGCTCGATTCGATGTTCAAAGCATCTCAAACGGAGAAAATCGCCAATGCGTCTCTTTACTTGCGCGAACACTGAAAAGGGGCTTCTTTGATTTTATCGGAGCACCGAACCGATTCAGACGCCATTTTTGTGTTAAGATAATTGGGTATTTAGCATGTTTAGCAACACACATGAGTTGTTGCGTAATATGTGTAAGTTCCTTTCTTTTTAGTTGGAAGCTTCGAAATGCGGTGTTTTGAAACTTAATCGTGGTTCTTATAATAATAATTTAGCCCAAACGCAGTGCCTTGAAACGTCATCAGGGTTCTAAATAGTTTTAGTCACGATGTTGACGCAAAAATTGATGGCTCATCCTCCAAATGTGACTTTTTTTGTATTGAACTGGATTTTTTAAAACAAAGTGATTGCAAAATAACAATTTTTTTTTGTCTAGGGGTTGGGAACCTAGTCTAAATATGTATTTTGCCCATGTCAGTTATAATCAAACTATAATACATGCATGGGATCCAGTTCGTGTACATTACTTGTTGCTATCTCTGTCAAACTTTGGTAACTTTTAGGTTGTCAAGGACAACCTTAATTTGTACATGTTGTTTAACTATTATCGCGACTGGTACTATTTTTGTCTAGTATACATGGTATATATGCATCTCGTTTTGGATTTGGGGGGGGGGGAGAGCATATCTATTACCATGATTGACAATATTACAAGTAAACAAACATGACTATACATCCTTTCAAACAATGATATTTATCAACAACATGAATGTGGTCAATGGCTTTCAAGACACATCAGAATCAAATCAATTTATCACATCAAAAGTGGTTTTCAATGAATGTATCTAAACCACAGTATAGTTTTTTCACTAACATAATTATGTAAAACGTTTATATTATTCATCGTCATTCAATCCTCATTGCAAATGGATTATCTGGGCAATCGGTGATCAGTTTTGTGGTCTCATCGCTGTAAACGGTCATGTTGGCAAGAGGGTATCAAAAAAAAAATTCATTTGGTGTTGATTATTTTAAAGTAAATATTTATTTTTTTATATAGTGTATATACATTTGTGTTACAGTGTTTATATCTATATAAATTTATAGAATTTGCTGATTATTTTTACTCTACTTATATCATATTACCCTTGTATAAAATTTTGATAGGGGGTCTACATCTTACAAGCTTTGCTTTTCAGTAGGCCCCTCCACTATTTTTCATTTCATTGGTACGTTTCAACCCTGCATGTGTTATGCAGTTGATGCATCTTTTCATTGTAAAAATGGCAGGAAGTAATTCCTCAAAAAAGCTGTGTGCACCGAATAGGTAGCCTAGCTTAGCCGGGTAATGATAGCAGGGCCCGCTGGGAGAACAGTTTTCGGAACTGAAGTGGCTACCCTGGGTAAATATACCTTTATTATTATTATTATTATCTATTACGAAATGTAATTTGAGTATTTGTGGAATATGAATATATCAATAAATAAATAAAAAAATAAATAGATGTTCTAAGAATTCATAATAAAAAAAATGCATTCTGTGTAACTTGTCAGGAGGTCATCTGACAGCAGATAGCAGACCTATACAGCAGTATACCATTCATTGTATACATTAGAAGGATTTGTTATAAAACAAATGTTTTCTGGTGAAATTGCCAGAGATTCTTCTGGCAGCTTATGACCAGACCTGGGCCCCGTCTAACAAAGAGTCGCGATTGATCCTATTAACCACAACGATGGATAGCCAGTAACCATGGTAACGTCAACATCTAAAATGTGTGTTTATTCAAAACTGTTTTCTAGATAAAGATGGCTTTTCATACATTCATCATTTTCTTAAAAATTCAGGGTGCTTCCCCTTTTCCACTAAGTACATCATGCAAATTTTCTGTAGAAAAAATATGACATTGGTGGATTTTCATAGAGTTGAGGTGATGGGTCAATCGTAACTCTTTGTAAGACGGGGCTCTGATGTCATTCAATGTGGTCATGTGCATTTTACCTTCAAAACTCTCCCCTACTTCAAAGTAACTCGTGTCTTCTCTCGTTAGTATTCCCTTCGATGATGACATCAATCCATCAGCACTGGAATCAAAGAAAATCCTCTGAGCTATTCCGTGAATAAATATAGCATCATGATGAATAGGGTTGAGACAGAAGAATGTCCGACAGACAGACAGATAGACAGAAAATGGCGTACAGACGTCATTTTCCTGGATGGGAGGTAACCAAACACCTTTGCCTTATTCTGATCTCGATGTGTCCTGTATTTCGACTGTCCACATCTGGTCACCCTGGGTGCAAAACGTCTTCTTCATCAATCTATTCGCGGTGTCCACTCCAGTTTGAGGTGTTGGAGGGGAAGGTAAGATACATGACTTTTAAACTTAAGAACAGAATTTCTCCATGTGGAAGGTATTTCACATCGGTCTAGTATCTTATGAGAAATGAATGACTTTTAAAATTAAGAACAGAATTTCTCCATGTGGAAGGTATTTCACATCGGTCTAGTATCTTATGAGAAATGAAATGCTTCAAAGATTTGTTGAATGCGAAGTGTTTACATGTTGTTGTTTGTGTATATAGTTAAGAAACGTTATAATATGACGGGGGGGGGTAAAAATCAAGAAAATGATTGATTGATGATGATGAGGGTGGTGATGATGATGATAGTGACGATGCTGATGATAATGATGATGATGATGGTGATAATGAGGGTGGTGGTAGTAGTGATGATGACGATAATGATGATGATGATGATGATAATGATTATGATGATATGATAATGATCAGGAGGAGGAGGATGATGATGATAATGATGATGATTGTGGTGATGGTAGCGATGATGATGAGGGGCACATTTTCCTTACGAGGAAACCCAATAAAAAGAATTTATCATACTCCAGACCTGTAGACAATATTCTAGTTTTAAACAATCGGGAATGTCATGTTCAGATCATTCGTCAGTCTACGAGGGGATAGAGTAGGGTTGAGAGGGTCTCATATTTCCCGTCATAGAACGTTGTCATCATCGCTCATTAATATTGACTCCAAGCTCCTTTCACCATCCCGAGAGCATTAAAAGACTCGAGATTCAAGAGTGTTAGGTGTGTTCACATTGCCGACATTTTTAAGTCTTACTGTGTTGAAATTATCAAATGCTTTCAGCTTTTTGATTTGTATTAAACCCTAAATTACGAACAACTGTCTTAATGTCGTCGACGTTCATTGTGTTCATATTCAAATACGTCCCTCTCAAATGCTGTTGTTTGTGATGTTGTTATTATCATTGTTTTGCTAATACTGAAATGTCTTATCAAAACATGTATCCGTATTAGGCAAAATGGTAGGAATGTGTAGGAATGGATTCCATAATGTAATCTCGAAACTTTGGTTTGTGTTAACAGGCCCGCCCTAGACTCAAGAGTGAAGAGGTAAAAGCTGTAGTTTCCTGGCGAGATGTTTTTCCTCCAACCATCTACAGCATTACAAAGCACGTAGACCACTCCAATCAGATCAATAGAATACAGAAAGGGGTTTATGATATCACTATAACACTTTCACAACCAAACGTCAATCCATGCTTTACATGTATACCAACTTCGGAAGAGACTTTTTTTTCTTAATCCGTATCATCTGATTATTGCCCTTCTTTCTTCTTTTAATACTCGATTGTTTTAATCACTGAATTTTCGATGGCTTCAAAAAAGATTGTTATATACTTGACATATTTAACTTCCAGAGAAGATTATTGAAGAAGCGTCCTTCCTTTGTCGCTTCACAGCTCTCCCCTCACTCTTTTCATTTTATTTTTATACTATAAGATTGTTATGGAAAGAAAGAATATGATCATACGATAACTATAACTAAGATGACCATGTTACACGAGACTTGTTTGATGTAACAATGCACAATATCTATTATAAGTCTACTATCAGCCAATCGAATTAAATGATCTCAATAACTTTGAAATGTTGTTGCAAATTTGTTATCTTAACAAGTTTATGAGACTGGCTCAATGTTCGTTCAACTTTATTACCATCATGAACAAAGTGAAAGCAAGGGGTAAGAGAAGGGGCAGAGAGAGGGGGTGGGGAGAGGGAGAGAGCGAGAGAGAAAAGGTAGAGAAGGGGTGTTTAGGAGAGAAAATTATATAGGTGATGACCTTGGCAGCCATTCCTGTTGCCGAGAGATGTGCCCCTCCCCATCCCACACCCATCCCTCGATTTAGAAATAATGTGAAAGACATCCTATGGGAATAAATCTCCTCCCACCCCTGGCCCCCCCAAAAAATATAGCAATTGCTGCCTATGGTATATAGATAGATTGGGAGAGAGATTGAAAGAGGGGATCACTAGCGTACCTAAGGGGGGGCAGACTGCCCCCCCCCCCCTGACGAGTCACAACACATGCAAGGAACGTACCCCTGCCCCCCTCCCCTCTGACGAGTCAAAACTGATCCCACAAGTGGCCCCCTCTTTAGAACTTGAAGACCTTTTTTTTTTTGCTTGTCAATTTTTATTTCTATTACGAAATCCTCTATTATTTTGGGTTGAAGACCTTTTTCCTTTTTTTTTGGCTTGTCAATTTTTTTTCTGGTGCGAAATCCTTTATTAGTGGTTGAAGACCTTTTTTTTTTTTTTTTTGCTTGTCAAATTTTTGGCGGACGAATTTGCCCCCCCCCCCTTTGGAAAATCCTGGGTACGCCACTGGAGGGGATGGAGGGGAAGAAAGAAAGGAAGGAAGGAAGGAAGGAAGGAAGGAAGGAAGGAAGGAAGGAAGGAAGGAAGGAAGGAAGGAAGGAAGGAAGGAAGGAAGGAAGGAAGGAAGGAAGGAAGGAAGGAAGGAAGGAAGGAAGGAAGGAAGGAAGGAAGGAAGGAAGGAAGGAAGGAAGGAAGGAAGAAAGAAAGAAAGAAAGAAAGAAAGAAAGAAAGAAAGAAAGAAAGAAAGAAAGAAAGAAAGAAAGAAAGAAAGAAAGAAAGAAAGAAAGAAAGGAAGGAAGGAAGGAAGAAAGAAAGAAAGAAAGAAAGAAAGAAAGAAAGAAAGAAAGAAAGAAAGAAAGAAAGAAAGAAAGAAAGAAAGGAAGAAAGAAAGAAAAAAAAAGAAATACAGAAAGAAAGAAAAAGAGAAATTGAATTAATGAGAAAGAAAGGAGAGAGGGGGATTGGGGGAGAGAGTGAGGAGGGATCGATACTGACCTCTCTTACTTATACTTTCAAATTAGAATTCCCTTCATTCTCTTTCGTGTACGAAACACACCAAGCCGGACGCATCGGGCTACTATCCTGTCAGACACTCCACTGGTTTTGCCGTGATGGCGAATATATATTTTTGGCACTGTCTTGCTATTTCCACGTGTTTTATTAACGTATGTGTCTTCAACTATGTCAAACAGGATACATTTATGTTCAGGCACGCCATCCTGTACATCTCAAATAATGTAGTAGTGCCAGGGAAATATAAATACGAAATATATAATTGGGTTGGAATGTGACTGAGAGGGGGGTAGTCTTCAAGCACAGACTCATTTTTGACACTTCAACCAAAAACAGCTAGGTCTAGAGTAAAGACTATTATAGACGCCAAATACCCTGTCTGTGTAGAGCCAGCCACAGTACATAGTGAATCTAGTCTCACTTTTTCAGACTCTGCATTATGCAATATGTGAATTGAGAAAACCAAGGGTCTGCACCTGCAGACTAGGGTGAGGGCCCAGCCCGAATCTAGCCGGATAAAACACAATAGAGAGACCGACTATCAATCAACAATTTACATTGATGACCATCCGTTGTATGCTGTGGTACAGGCACTCCAAAGAAAACTTCTTTAGAAAAATCAACGCTATTTACGTTATTTCGAAAAGATCATCATCTGTCGGTTTCGAGTCGGTTGTTGTGGGTATAAAGCATATAATTCATGGTAAATATTATATTCTACATCATACATGTATTAAGAACTCGGATGTTGATCAATCGAACTTATATAATGAAGCATCTAGCAAAGTTGGGTTGTTGTTTTTCTTCACATCTCAAGTTCAATGCCAAAATAAGCGGTTTAACCAAAATCCCTTCCCTCTTTGTCCACACCCAAATAGCATGCTTAGATTTCATTTAGCACATATCAATACGAATTAAAGTAATTACTAAGTGTCTATCATTGCATAATTGATATCTTTAATCCATATATTGAACATTTCAACAAACATTTATTGTTGAACTTTGTGTCACTATTATTTCAAATTTCGTTAAATTTAGGGATGGATTTTTCCTTCAAAGCGAATTTCCCGTGATATCGACAAGGGGAAAGAGCCCTCCACGACGCAAGATGGCTCCCTTCACTTAAACTGCTATGAAGGCATTGAGGATGTGTATAAAATGTGATATTTGGGGTGACACGACATTTGCACCGGCGACAATTGCTCCGGGCTTTATTTCTTCGAAGATACAGGGTTAGGGTTGCAATAGGTTTTTATGTTAGGTTAAGGGTTTGGTTTAGGATAGGGTAAAGTGTTAAATCCAGGGTTGAAGTTGGTCATTCCGTTAGTGTGTGGAATTTACAGCGGAGCAATTGTCGCCGGAGCAAATGTCAAGGAACCGATTTTTTTATTAATCTTTTTTCGGGGTGGTTAAAAGTGAGATTTCTGGCCGTCATTCTCACCCCCACATTTACACACACGCACGCATACCATCCATCTCTCACCCCCCCCCCCCCCATCTCTCTCTCTCTTTCTCTCTCTCTCTCTCTCTCTCTCCATCACTCCCTATCTCTCCCTCTGTCTCTCTTTCTCTCACTCATTCACTTACTCTATCTATCCATCCATCTATCTATCTATTCATCTATCTGTCAATCTATACCTCTCTTTCTGTCCTTTTCTTTTTCTTGCTATCGTTCTTCCATTCACACACCCGTATATCCGCTCATTCGGTATAATGTTTTTAGTTCACATCGCTTCTTCCACCCCCAACTCTTACTCTCTCACCCTCTCTCTCGACATGTACATGGTATTCTTAAATTTCCTTCCTACCCCCCCCCCTCCTCCTCCCTCTCTCTCTCTCTCTATCACACTCTCTTCCTCCATTTCCCTCATTCGTGCCATATGTTACTTCTAAATAATATTACCCCTGCATTTTCTCTAAATATGTTTACCCCGATATCTCTGTATCAATTCACTCTTTTCATACAGATCATTCAAATACACAAAAAAGATACACATTACCCGCTGTTTTATGTTACATGCATTCATTTATTTCAAGTTATCCAAACAGTCATCAATGCAGATGTACTTTCATCTGCCAATGAAATTGTGTGACGTCACATTCATACTGTACAGTAAGAATCGGTTACTCATAGGCCTTATAGTCGTCTCTAAAATCGTAGGTCTTTGTCGTTTTGGGTGAGATTCTTCATCGGCTTAGCTTAGATGGCGCCAGCTCCCGCTCCTGTGAAAGAACAGGGAAAATGTTTATAATAATAAATAATTTTTGCTGCATAATGTAATACTGCGGGATTCATTTCATTTGCCCTTAAAACTTTTATATTTTAAAATATTTTTCCCCACATTTTTTCTCCTCAGTGCGTCTCGGAAAGAAAACGACACTACAAGTATTTGCAGGTTTTCACCACAACCCATTGACTTCGAACAATCTGAGCCGCAACGTGCCATTTGTCACTTGCGTTTGTAATACCATTATGTTGTTGAAATGAATCCTTGAAAAGAAATGTTCCTGAAAAAAGGTTCTTCAAAAAAGGGGGAAATAAGGCGACTGCAAATCACCACACAAATTTCATTCTTTTAAATGTAACAACCAGAAATCACACGAAAAATTTTAAACCATAATTTAGGTATCTGAAAATTACTTGCACTCATTTTTCCCATTGCTGGATATTTTTTAGATCTATTTAAACATTGTGAAATTCAGAAATACATCACACATAACATATCGAAGTTCGATATTTTTTTTTCATGGGGGATTAGACCTTTTAGAAAATCAACCAATGGCTTAAGGGAATCAGACATATGCAAATGTGCTATGTAAAGAAAATGTGTTTCAATATCATAGAGAAAAGAAAATGGAGAATAAATGTTTCTTGGGGATTGCAAATGTGTTTACACCCACTTCTACATACATCATCCAACATGATTTAATCCTATTTATCTCAAACCACTTTGTCTACTAACCACTTGCTCTAACTGCCAATTAGCTAATTCCCAATTTTGTCTACTTCACCGATAGGCTGTACCCATTTTGACTAATATTCCCGTAGTTTAACATGAATATTGGTCTATATGGGTTCATGAATAGTTTATAAACCAAACTATAGCGTATTTTAGCATCCATTACGCAGACACTTTCTGTAACGTTCAGAATCTATTGAGAATGCCCGTCAAATCACAATGGACAGTTTAGGCCATTGTCGAACCTTGGTGGACCAGGGCCCCGTTGCATAAAACTTTTGCCGGAGTTTTTTACGGCAAAAAATCAGGAAACTACGGCAAAAAAAAATTTGCCGGAGTTTTCCATTGCATAAAACTTTGCCGGAGTTTTTTACGGCAAAACTTAAAAAAAACTCCGGCAAATCAAGCGGGTTTTTGCCGTAGCTCCTGTACCAACGGCAAAGTCCTAAAAACTCCGGCAAAACTATTTCAAGGCAGCTGCTCAGGATCTGTCCCAAGTACCATATACAGTATTCACCTGTCTACGGCTTCAAGAATAATTAGAAGGGTGACATAAGCCTTGTATAGGCTACGCAATAAGGTAATTACAGAAAATTTCATTTAATTTAGCAAAAATAGGGCCTAGGAAGATCTAGATTTTAAGTGAAGTGGGGGTAATAATAGTTGGTGGTTTAATTTTTTAAAATTTATCAACCCTGTGACAGCTCAATAATAAAAATCTTCTAAGATAGAATCTAGTTCTAGTTTAAGTAAATCTATATGATTATAGTGTTTTTGAAAAGTTATGCTGTGAATAGAGCGATGCAGTTGGACTAAACCCTTTAAATTACTCAAAACATAAGGCTTTAAAGTTGAACTTGAACTTAGGCAGTCTGCTCTTTTTCTTTGCTACCTACCGTGACCTTTATCGCCAAAGCCTCCGGCTGGCGAGTTGGCCGCTGGTTCAACCTCTATGCGATATGCGACGATGTGTTGTTAGAGTACCTCCTTAAATCATGTCAAGTAAATAAGACATGGCAAAGGTAAAATAATACCAATGGGCACTCCTAACCTGACATTTGAAGTTGCGCGTACTTTATTTTTGCAAGATTGGGACTAGGCCGTAACGACTGCTAGTTCAAGTTTTTAACGATTGAACAGACTTGTACTGCAAGTTCAATTTTACGAGGAAAACTTGAATAGCAGTCGATACGGCCTAGTCCCACACTTGCAAAAATAAGTTGGAACTTCAAAGTAAGGTTAGGACGCGCCCATTGGACATCTTAATTTCTCACCTTTGCCAGTCTCATTTTTCTTTAACAGGTCATAAAAACTGGGTGATGATTGAGAAGGAGGGGCATGCCGGAGGAGGTCTATCTTTCACTCAAAACAGACCTAACTTATATTTTTCTTCCCCGTCGCTCGGCTTGCTCCAGTCCAAGACAGACGACGATCGAGCACGTAAACAAAAGGGGAAATGAAATATCCGACTGATATATTTATCAAAACTTACACTATATGTACAGTGACCCGAAATTTGTGTGGATTCCTTTTTAATTTCACACTTGTGTCTACATGTATGTGATAGAAGGCTGGGAACAAAATGTAATAAAGTAAGAAAAACTAGCCATCATCGAAAGTTCCTGAACGGGGACAACTGAGAGATGTTTTATTTTTTCTTTGTGGTTGCTTTATAAAACCCAGGAATGAAACTCAATTAATGATAACCTCCATGATGGGACGAAACTGTTCCTGAACATCTAACATACAATGAGAGAGAGAGAGAAAGAGAGATAGCAAGAGGGGGATTATTCTGGAAGAAGGGGGGGGGGGTATACAGCCTAGGTCTACACATTGTATTTACATTGGATGAAAATATGTATATCCAAATTATTTGACAAGGAACAAATAATTAAATTCATCAATTCAATCACACCACCCCCTCCTCAATGCCATTATTCAAAACATTATAATATTGTTAGAAAAAGTGGAGGAAAACATTTTGTATCACATTTGTCCATAATATTTCAAAAAGCTTCTTTTTTGTTGTTGTTGCTTTCTCGGCAATGTTAAAAATATTTCCAAAATATCAAAATTAGCAATTTCATAAAACATAGATCCATAGTGTTAAAGGTGTGGCAATTATATGGGGGGGGGCGAACAAGACTTGATGTTTTTCTTGGTAATATTTTATGTAACAATCAAGAATATTTTCCTTTATGGGCCAAGAGGGATGGTGCAATTGTAGTTTTATAGTCGGAGGCCAACCTAAAGGTTAAATCATTCTTTTTCTGTCAATTAAAATATCAGTCACACAAATCAGACATCTCTTTCTTAATAATTCTCCTTTCTTTCTTTTTCTTCCTCTTCTCTCTCCCTTTCTCCTTTTTAAACAATTTAATTCTGAATTATATATTTAAAATAATTTAATTTGCAATTGAGAATGGGGAACACTCATCACTTATTAAGAACAGTTTTCTTCTCTCAATTAAATTACGGTCACGCAACTCAGACGTCTCTTTCTTAATACTTTCTTTCTTTTTCTATCTCTTCTCTTGCAATTTATCCTCTTTTAAACAATTCATTTCTCATTGAATTATACATTTAAAATAATTTTATTCGCAATCACTTATTAAGAACAGTCAGAGTGACAGTCAAAAGAACTCGTTATGAACCATTATAATACTTTGAATTTATTTTATCAAGTCATATTTTAATTTCAATGCTAACAGTATCCCATACCCTTATATGCGTATTGAAAGATGTGATTGAATGTTGACAAGGTCCCTTTTCTTTTAAATCAACATAACATTACCATTGGAAAACGTTTTGCAGATGGCGAATTGCAAGGCATCCTGTTGGGTAATGCAGGATATAGATTGGAACTATGGCTAATGACACCAGTGTGAGATCCACAATGCTGACAGATCATATAACAGACTTGCAATATGAACATGTATAAATAAACTTTAAAACTGTTCTTGCACAGGGATTCCCATCAAGATTTCAGAACCTAAATTTTTATGTTGCATTGCAAGGCATTTGTTCAAATTCTACCGCAGTATTGAATGAATAACATTATGAGATGAGAATAAAGTTCAAGTTTAACTTTCTCAATCCTGAAGAATGTAGTCTTCGTCATTTTTTTGTTCAAAATTATGAGGCAATGACATCAACAACTTATGCCTAGGTCACATTCGCCAGCCGGTGGCATTATGGCGAGTCGAAATCAACCATTTTACTCATCCTTGTACCAGCTTCACGTAGGTGGTTCGTATAGTAATACATAAAACGACTGATTTCAACTCGCCGTAAGGCCACCAAATGTGACCAAGGTATAACTCATTTTCATATTACTTGCTAAAATATATGCTTTTGGAAATTGCTAAAGTTCAAGGTGATTTACTTCATATTCTAAAAACAATATTCAACAGGTTTCCAGTTTAAAAAAAATGCAGAGAAAGTTGCATTGTTCAATGTTACTACAGATTTCCATTAACAAACTGCTGCAAACAATTGTGGATAATTACAAAAATCAACATGGATGATTTTAAATGTTTGCAGCATAGCTTGCTGCATTCTGAGCGTCTCCTGCTGAACTTGCTGCAGATCCATGCTCCTGGTAATTGGTGTGCTGGTCACAACAGCTAGAGCACCTTCTCTTCTCTTATGCTGGGTGTCATCTTGGCGTCCTACACAATCAACTAGACCCCATCTACCCTGGATGTCAATGGTGCCCCAGATTAGCTTGAGGCTCCGCCTTAACCTCCTTTTCCTCCTCTGGCTTTCCCATGTCCAGAAGCAGGCTGCCTTATTTGAAAGCTGCACATCAAGAAAATAATATTTGACTTAACTTTTATTACATCTTCAACCATTCCGCATTGATTTTTTTTTAATTGACTTACTATGATTCAACATTTTTATTTCATTTTGGAAATCTTAAATCATTTACCAACTCTGAACAAAAATCCCTCAATCTGGCAATAGTAGTTGAAGCTACTTACTATTCCTTGCTTAAATTTTCATGAGGAAAGAAAAACTATCCCCTTTAAAATTCAGATTTAATTAATTCAAAATGAATGATAGTAATTCTATGGGTTAGGGATAATTATTCTAGGTTTTAAAAAATCTGAATTTTTCATTGTAAACCAGTTTGCCTATTTCTATAGGGAGAACCATCTTGTACAAATTTCAATCGAAATTATGCTCATTTTTCGAGAAAAATGAATGAAAGAATATAGCAAAATTAATACAATGATCCTTAGGTATATATATTTTCAACTTTGTTATGCATTTGTGTGATAAATCTTTTATGTAAAACTAACCAGTTGCTCAGATGCCCCAGTCTCTGTCTCCTGGCCATGGACCCAATGCTTGGCCTTGTCCCTCATGGCTGCCAGCACAATCTCCATATTTGGCTTCACTTTACCAAACTGTCCACCTAAAGATTTAACAAAGTGCAGTAATGCCACAATTATAAATGTTCTCAATGCAAACAGGGATCACAGCAGAAGGATCTTAAAAAACTATGAAGGGTGATTTTGACTTGCCTCACCCCAGGCGCAGATCCAGGAATTTCCAAAAGGAGGGGCACTTTTGTCCAGAAAATGATGACAACCAAAAAAAAAAGGTCATCACTTGCATATATACACGGTACTTTCAACAATTTTTTTGGGGGGTGTACCCCCCCCCAGATCTGCGCCTACCAACCCCCCCCCCCACAAACACAGGGGATCTAGGCCAAAGAAGAATCTGTCAATAACAAATTTTGAAGTCACTACACACAGAACTGTTCAGTTATGAAGTTTTCCACAAATGCAACAATTTAATTACTGTATGACTGAAATAGACAAAGAAGAATACTTGTTTTTTAATTAGTATTTAGCCGTGAAACCAATCCATCCTTAACCCGTTGAGGATCATGGGGGTACATTTGTAAGTTTCGAAATTTATGCATCCGCCATTGCGACATCAAAAGATAAAAATATTAAACACACAAATTTGCCAACGATCTCTGGTGAATTTTTACATTTGACCTAACCTGATCATTGTCACTCCCAAATATATATTTGCCAAGTTGAAGTTGAACCATCAAAGGGTACTTTATTTATCACAGGAACGATGTATATTCAGGTGAACACGGCATGCCACCTTTGACCATGATACCCTCAAAATAATTAAAGTATAATCAATCCTACATGCATTCTTGGACAAAGTTTGTAATCAAACATTTCTTTAATTTAAGAAAGACAGGATGGCCAGACAACCCCGAAACCTGTCCTCGGACCCACCTCCGGTGGGTGGATGTAAAAAAATTCTAGATATTTTGGATTAGTTGCATGACAATTACAACAAAATAAAATTTAAGAGATAGTGATCTTTAATTCTTCTTGATGCATATAAAATATATTCTTAACTCTTATAAATAAAAATACGTACCAGTCTTTGTCTGATTCCTAGCATAATCATTCACTCTTTTGTTAGATCACTCCAAGACCACCTCAGGTTGGAGGCAGTCCAACCTGGGCAGCCAATAGCATCTCCACACAGGCTCTCTGTCTGGTTTCTGCAAACCTTTATTTAAAATGCAAACACAAACAAATCATAAAATAGGTATATGCTATATATAAATTGAAAAGACACTCTGCACTTTATGTCAAGAATGTCTAAATTTATTTGACAAAAAATCTCATTTCATGGCATATAATTAATATTATTTATCTACTTTGTAAGTTATCAAAATTTAAAATTGCAATCTATTAATGTAACTAGAGTTCAAATCAGGAATTTATAAGAAAGATGTGTTGTACTCTTTCAGTTTTATTCCATGAAAATCTAAATCAAAACTTGTAATCGTAAGAAAATAAGATTTCATCATTTCCAATGGACATATCAAAGAAAAAAAAAATCAAAATCAATAATAATTTTCAAAGAATTGCAAGAGGTAATTAAATGAACTTAACTATTATTGATTCAGGTCTACACAATCACTAGCATAGCCAGGTGAGATTAGGTACATTTTCTATTTTTATTATTTTTTTTTTTTTGGGGGGGGGGGTGTATAAATTTAATAATCAACATGAGGATTCTTACTCACTATATGCCTGAAACAATTTTTTTTTCTTTCTATTCAAGAAGATGAAACCTTTTTTAAAAATTGTATTTTATAACTACTTATGTTCGACATTATCAGGCAGTAATGACTTCTTCTTCTTCATAAATATTCTTTTCACTTTGAGAAACTTTGCATCGAGATTACCAACATAAAATATAAGCCTGTCTATAAATACTTAAATTGGTAGCAATTAGAATTTTTGCTAATTTGAAATTAAGCTGTATATCTTACCCTTTTACATGGTGATTGCTAACCAACAGCCTTGTGTGGTTTCTTCTCAAAAAGTCACACATGCACTTGAGTTGCTCCAGTGTATATACCTCAACTATTTAAGCTGTTAGATATTGAATGAGAAAATAAATAATCCTATTAGAGAGTCACAAATTAAGACTAGATAAAGTCACACAAATATTTGCATTGAGATTACTTTCAGTATAAATTGTCAAATGAATATATATACTACTAGTAATATGTTTGTGGTGATTTAAACCATTACTAGGATAGAACATTTTGATGGTTGATTCCAATTGTTGGACTTATTACAGTGATTCAAACTTAACAGAAGAAAATTAGCTCAGTACAAACTGGAAAAAAAATATTTGGATTGATCATCGAAATTCCCTTTCAGATGATAAATAACCTAAAGGGATTTGTTCATTTCTTCAAAATAATTTAGATATGCAAATTTATATGAACTTAGAATATCCAAATTCCAAAACTGCAATTTTTTAATCATTTTTTATTTTCTATCTTAAACAAATAATCGATGATGCAATTGAGACCAAAATCAAAATTCTAGCCCCTTAAAAACCATAGTAATGCATGTTAAATACTAACAATACAACAATCCCATAGTCTCCATTCAGCCCCCAAATAACATTATATGTATGATTTGTTTCTCTGCAAGAATTTTTTTATGAAGGATTTTCAAGATTTTTACTTTAGTGGTCATCAGATCATTAATTTCAATTAATTGAAATAAATTGCAAAGTGTTAGATTATAACAAGCTTTAAATTGAGACCAATTTTTAATCTCTAGCCACTGTATAGATTCACGTTCACTGGCGTACATTTTTTTTTTTTTTTTTGGGGGGGGGAGAGACTTGGGGCCATGGGGCCCCCATGGGGTAGACTATGGACCCTCTAAAATTTTCAAAAACAAAATAAAGGGGATAACAAAAATTTTGATTTTTGTATTAAAAAAAAATGTAAAAATGTTGGATTGCTCAGTTTTTATTAAAAAAATTTGCCCCCTACGCCATTATCAGTGTCAGGCCCCCTCAAAATTTTTGGCACATTGCGCTAAGTACTGTTCATGATCATGATGTCGCAATTTCACCTATAGCAGATCCAGGGAAAGGGGGTCAATTGGTACGAGTGCCTACCCCTATTCTATTTCAATTTTTTTAAGGGAAAAATTAAAGCCACCATTCAGAGTTGTCAAAATTTTTGGATCCAAGCACTGCACTGTCAAGCTCGTCAGGGGGGGGGGGGGGCAAAAGAGGTATTCAAGCTCGTCAGGGGGCATGGGGGGGGGCAAAAAAGGTCTTTCAAGCTCGTCAGGGAGGGGCGCAGGGATACGTCTTTTGCATGGGTGGTGGTTCGTCAGGGGGGGGCAGACTGCCCCCCTGCCCCCCCCCCCCCCCCCCCCTGTTGGTACGCTAGTGGCCTACATTCAACATGTACCTCACTCAGCCTCAGGGGCTTCGCGGTGAAGCCCTCAAACTGACTGACTGAAGTCTCAACTTCTTAAGAAAAAGTTAACTTAGATCTAGAATGTTGATTCTATGCCTAAAGTTAGATCTGAAAATTCGATCTAACTGTTGTAGGCCTAGAATCTAACCAACTTCAATTCAACTTGTCTGACTTGGTGACGACCGACAGTGACGGTGGTCCAATTAAGTTTGCAACTTTGCATTCAATTCTAACATGAAAAATTGATATGAAAAACATGAAATTGTCATGTACTGATACTAATCATAATGTAGAATGTGTGATCATAACAAGAGAAAAACGATAAATCGATAAATAAGCTTTCCAAACGTGTCGATGCAGTTGGTGGTTTCAGCTGTTGGCGCACCAAGTGCGACCAGCGCGGTCACATCACCATGCCCAAGCTCCGGCGGCAATAGACATGGCCGAGACGTAGACCCCGCAGGCGCTTGCGACACAAAAATGGAACGATTCAAACGTGTAAAAAAAATTAGTGAATCTCACTTTCACGGTGCGAGCACGGATTCAAAACAATACACAGATATTTTCGCAACTAATTAATCGACTTATAGTGATAAAAATAGCAAATATCAACACATTTCATTAAAAAAGTATCAAGCTCACCGTTCTGTGGAGTCTCCGTGATTTTTTCAGCAGCAGCAGATACCGATCGCGATATCGGCTGATATCGGCGTTCATCCTCGTTCAAGTTTATTCAGTCTTAAAAAACTCTGGCAACATAAAAAACTCTGGCAAAAGTTTGCCAGAGTTTTTTTGCCATGAAATTTTGACCGAATTTGAAACTCTGGCAAAAAACTAAGGTTTTTGCCATAGAAAAACTATGGCAAAAATAAGTCTGGCAAAAGTTTTATGCAACGGGGCCCTGGACAGCACATCGTCTTAAGGACGTTCCACAGTTATATTTGTGCGCATTATGATCTGCGCATAGTTTACACTCTGCGCGCTGACGCCACAATGGATGAACAGGTATTAATTAGCTGCGGGTATGAGCTGATTTTTCTCGTCTTCTGCACTTTAACTGCAGATCCGATGCGTTATTTCATGAAGCTAAAAAATTGAATTATTCCATGGACCATTCAAAAAAATGTTCTCTACAATTTCAAAATACTTTACTCTGCAGTGCTGCCAAGAATCACGAATATTAGCCCGAGTTTGAATAAATGGTAGAGTGGTTTTGATTTTTTCTTCACATAGATACTAAGCATTCTGCCCATTTTTTGTGTTTTAAAAAGCACATTTGCTCTAATAAAAATGCTGATAGTTTAAAAACAAGCACATGAACCCCTATTTTTTAATGTTTCTACCTCTTAGGTATACCTTCCTCTACAACTCTGCAAATTTTGGTGAAAATGACATGGATTTTGAATAAAGTGCAGCATTTATTGTACGTTTGTATTTTGTTACTGAAATTTTACATTTTTCAGATTGGGATTTTGTTATCTTTTACGCCATTTTTAAGAACTGACAGTGCTGTTAAACTTAAAATTGCAAACAAATAGCACTATTAATAGATTCTCAATTCTAACGATACAATTATTAACTCTCTTGCGAAATTTGATGACTTTTTCATGTATTTTGAATGAGTAATGGAGGTTTAAACTCATTGTAGTAATCTTGGGCGGTCTAAAAATGCCAAATTCTTTTGAATGCGCAATTCTTAAGAACATCAATTTGGGTGAAATTTGAAGCTCTATAGCAAAAAATCAAGCACATGGACCTATGTTAATTTTTGCATATTTCGAATATTAAGGTTCTAAAGTATCTATGTGCAAAGTTTGGTGAAAATGACATGGATTTCACTTTAACTGTGGAACGTCCTTAAGCTTCAGACCGGACGAAAAAAAAAGTTTTTTGTCCAGAGTCCAGGACGACACTCTTGTTTTGATTCACCGACTTTTGACAAAGAAATTATGCTTTTGTATGAAGGGCTTTTGAAAAAGATTATCAGCGTTATTTAAAACGTCTGCAAAGTCATTGCTAAAATGCCCTATTCTCATTAAAAATGATAAGTAGAGAGGTAGTGGAAATTAGAACAACCGTGAATAAGGCTAAATGAAGAATTAGAAGAAGATGGTATCACATTACGACAAGTATAAACAGCAATTAAAACAAAGTGATAGTTTATTGATCAAATATGTTTAGCCCACGTGGTATATGACTATTTGAAGAGTAGCCCAAACTGATTGTGGAGCAAAGAACATAAACTCGTTTTCTTACCAGCACAGTAAGCGACCTTGTTTCTTCTCTTGGTACACCAGCATCCGGGAGCTTTTTCACATGCTAAAATCATAATAAAAAAAACAATGAAGAAATAACCATTTATTAAATACTCATTCAATGTACAAGCCTTAATTCATCAATTACCATTCCATTTCAATGACATGATTGTCCAAAATAGTACAATTCATAAGCACTTTATTCGCCAGGCTAGTCCCTTTCCTTCACCTCTGAATAGAACATCATTTGCACGAAAATTATTGTCAAGAATTGTGAAATATATTTTCAAACGGTGTTTTACACTGTAAGCCAATACAAATTTTCAAAAGAAAACAACCTGTTTTGTGCACGTATTAGATTATTGTATTTCCCAATGCTATGAAATTCAGAGTGTGAAATCCAAATGTGTTTATTCATTGCTCTTTGTACAGATATTTCATCGATTTATGATTTGCATATGCAGTGTAATCATTTCAAGGATCGTGATTATAAAAACTTGCGAAAAACAAATGAAAAAAAAAATTTGAGTTGAAAATGTAAGCTGACTCACGCTTGTATTTGCTCATTGAATCTCCCCTCTTGTAGGCTAGCCAGTAATCTCGCATTACAGGATCCCTCTTCATGAACTCGACGTCGAAACCCTCATCGCCGTCGGTCTCTTCGAACTCGAATGCCATGGCAACCACCATCATGGCCATGAAAGCGATCAGTACCTTGGAAACCATTGTCTTCAAAAGAGAGGTATATATTATTTTGTTTTGTTTTTTATGTGTATTTTCAATATTTGTTTATAGTTAACTAAGTCAGGAAAAGCTTTCCATCATTATTCCCTTAAACAAAGTCAAACACATCCCTGCATGCATACAAGAAATTTTGAAATTGAAGAGCATTATATTATGGTAAAAAAGTAGAAGGTATTGCACCTGATGGTTTTAAAGGTCTACCGAATCTTCTCGTATTATCCACAATACCTGTCAAGCCCCCGAAATGTTTAGGATAATTACAACTTAATTTTTGTTAAACATGGACACCACGAAACTTATTGTGCTTAATCACACTGCAAATACTCTGGTGTTGATTTAACACCAACCCGGAATCTATATATGTCCACACCAGAGAAGTGTTAAACACCAGTTTCGTTTTGGTCTAACACCAGATAGGTGTTTATACAGCACCAGTTATAATTAAAACAGCATCGGTTTGATTCCAAACTGGTGTTGTTTCAATACTGCTCTGGTGTGGACATATATAGATTCCGGGCTGGTGTTAAATCAACACCGGAATTTTTGCA
Organism: Lytechinus pictus; assembly: GCF_037042905.1. Classification (NCBI taxonomy): domain Eukaryota; kingdom Metazoa; phylum Echinodermata; class Echinoidea; order Temnopleuroida; family Toxopneustidae; genus Lytechinus; species Lytechinus pictus. Next base: position 6,149,131 of record NC_087252.1, read on the forward strand.
GTACAGTAGTAGTCCTGCACCACCAACATCAATTTCAGGAACGCTAGAATCATGGAATCCACTGCGATTACCAAATATCATACTGCAATCAGTAATGGAGATTCACTTGTCGTTTTTTTACAGCATTAACTTATTTTCAAGAAATTGATCCGCTAGTCTTTGCAGCTTACTCTAGTACTTGTGTTTATAGATAGTAAATGACATAATCGTTTCACCTCTCGCATAGAAATAATAAAACACAAAATGGGAGACGAATTATCGATGCCACTGATGCAAACTTAAATAGTAAAGGGCCATACAACGAGCCCTGCAGAACACCACTTTTGCTCTATAGACTTGGAACAAATTATTTAATTAGCAGATCTACGTTAATAACGAATTGAAAGTTAATAACGTTGATAAAGTAAATCAAATTTCAATTTGAAATAAATACCTTGATTTATAATTGTTTTGCTAATACATCGATGAAAAAGGCAAACCATAAAAGAATATCATTGTCAATCGTATTGCAATAATTGTCAACCAGTGAAGTAAATGGAAAGCACTAACGTTGAATCATCACGTAGCTTCTGGTTTGCAGATACCATATAGGCCCATACATCATGTACATATGCCTGTAGCAAAATCCTGAAATCCTTCAATTTATTTCAATGAATAATATTTATGACAAGTGGGTTAACCTAGAAAGTGAAAATAAACCTCCCCCCCCCCCCGAACACCAGAGCTATCAATATAATATTGTATCATATGAAAAGCTTACATGTAGGCCTATACGAACATATTTAAATCACCAGGAATATACTCACGTTATTGTTAAATTCGCTGTCCTGGTAATGATAAGTCTGGTGAGTCTGATAGATGATTTCAGATCCTTCTCAGGTTTGGCTCCTGCAACCAAATCTCTGTTCTTATATACCTTCCAACTCCTCTTCAATGGCTGCCCAACTATTAGAAACCTTAATAAACGTCTTGACATTTGGTTACATCATTCTTAATCGTTTTAATATTAAACTAGATAAATAGAGTTAAAAGTGGTGATCCATCAATTTAGTTATTTTCCTTTCGCTTTCATTGTGTTCTTAATCTGCGGGAGGCCATCAAAGCTTGAATAGGCACGTCCCATATCGCTGCAGCGTAACATCCTTTGTAATTAAACAGTTCCATTTCAACATATTTGTTTCATGGGCCCGTTGATACATCGTGGGGTGTTTCATTTTCGATGCTGCTATGTTTTTAAGTTACGCATGACTTTACGCACCTCTAATTATGGCAAGCAAAAAAAAATTTTGAACACAATTTTATTCGTATTTTTTTTGTTATACGCTAGGTTAGCTTTAACCAAACACACAGATGATCGATTAATATTCATAGACTAATGTTGTCAAATTTTGTGTAAAGAGGTTCCTTGTTTTTAGACATACTGTATGTTATACTACGTTTATTTTTTTCACGATGGGCACACGGCGGGGGACGTTAAAGCTGATATTATCTTACGCGTGACTTTACGCAAGGACGCCCCCGCCACACAATATTTTTAACACATTTTTCTTTTTTGTTAGCATGATTAGCTTGAGTGAAACATTCAAATTTTCGATCAATATACTCATTTTCGGCACACATATTTGCTACTTGTTGGTAATTGTTTCAAATAAATATCCAACTCACACTTTGTGATATAAAAACTTTAGGACAATTGATGGACGAACACCATTGCACTTTACCAATCGTCCTTTGTCATGGTCCAATTTATGAACATAAAATCCCAATCAATTGCGACTGGATTTTTAAATCCCAAATTCAATCATAAATATGACATTCAATTGTAAATTATTTTGTACTTGATCGCTTGTCTCCATGCTACTTGCAATAGGTAGTAAAAATCTATTTGCTATAACACTTAATATAATATCAATTATAAATTAGCAACAGAAGTTTGCTGTAGCTACACTTGACATATCAATTGTAAATTAGCAACAGAAATTTGCTATAGCTTCACTTGATTAATCAATAATTTGTGTAAATTAGCAACAGAAATTTGAAATGATTGAAAACATTTTTTGTGTAACATGCCCTTGGATGTAGCAAATTAAACCGCCTCTCAAAATGTAGCCTACTGAGGCCCAGCCCCCGTCTCTTTCTCCCCTTTTCTCTCTCTTCCCTCTCCGCCTCTTTCTCTTTTCCTCTTAAATTTCTTTATCTAACTCTCTTTTCTTTCTTTCATTCTTTCTCCCTCCCTACCCCCTCTTCTCTCGCCCCCCCCCCTTCCCCTCACTCTCTCTCTCCCCCTCCCCCTCTCCCTTGTTATCACTTCGTAACAAACTATGTAGTGACTGGTGCCACAAATGTTTATTTGTCGGTTTTCCACAAATGTAAACTTGTAAGTTTTAGACATTATTGTATTTATATTTATGACATTTAGTCGGTTATACTTTAGTCATTCGATTTAATGATAAGACTGTTACCAAAAATATCTATCAATCAATTTATGTACAATATCTACAATGTTTACTCTAATCATGCTTATTGGAAAAAAAGCTTCTAGAATTTTTTTATTTTTCAGCACATCAAGGGGGAAATACTATAATTTATCCATTCGTCCAGAAGTGAACTTTCGCAAAGTTACTCCTTAACGAAATAAACATTTTTGGCAAATTCTTTGAAAGTGATAATTGCAAAAAATGTTAGTAATGAAGTCCATCTGAGATTAAAATGATTCTAATATGCATAGGAGAGGAATACTAAAAAAATACTAAACCACATCTTTATGAAAATCTATGTATTTGTTTAACCCAGTATATGACGTAACGTATTCTTCCTAAAAGAGGTTTGTACTATGGATTTAATCAACCGAAGTTTTTATAACTCTTTTGATAAAACGAAAGAGAAATTTTAAATAGAATCGCTTCACAACTTTTTATCTGTAGTATTGATATTACACAGCCTACTACGCTAACGGTATATATGGGGCAGAAACGTAAACAAAATTATAAAATTCTGGAATCTACATATTCTTCTCCTTTGGCATGTTCGGGTATGTTGGATTTTGGCCTATAAGTTATTTCTACATATGAATTTATATATATATATATATATATATATATATATATATATATATATATATATATATAATTATATTGTCATGAAAATCGCATTTTCAACAATATTATGTTTTTACTCCTAATATGCTTGAAATATAATAACAAAAGTAAAACGTAAATTTAACAAATCGATAATATTTCGATCGTTCACTTATGGGCCTGAAATGAAGATAGACGTGATAGAGGAGCGAATGTATCACACAAGTAGAGCCTGAATTAGGAATATATTTAGAGTGTGATCTTCATGATATACGATTAAGAATTTGTCCATGTACGTTACAACAATATATAAAAAATCGAAATTAATGAAATTCATCTCGCCTTTTGCCTGCAATGGAACCATCTCGATGTCAACGTTAATTCAATATACATTCCCTTTGAATGCAGTAGTAAATATTTTTATTTTATTCTTGTATTATGAATTATGTACTCGAATACAAAAGATACATCATGTCCATGGCTCTGGGAAGCGGGGATGATTGGGGTACTGAAGCACCCCAAAGAATTTCTGGGGGGTGTTGCGTGTATTGTTCTCCATTCCATGGGCAGTACCCCCTTGAATTCTGGAAGATGTGTCAAAATTGATAAATGTAACCCAAATGACCCTCATTTTGTAGATTTTTTTTATTTTCTCTTATTCTATTTTTTTTTTTGCTTTTCAAATTTACTTCAGCACCCCCATTAAAAATAAAAATAAAAAATCGTTCCCAGCGCCCTGAACATGTTGGGGAGCCTGTGTGTGGAGAGGGTCCACTTTGCCCGCAGGCTATCCTTCTACATCTCACCCTGAACATATCTCGATGCAGTACAGATATCAATTATCTGAGGAACACAACTCCGAATAATAGATTAAATATCAATCTTTATCAGTAGCAAACTGTCATGAATAGCCGTAAGATGCAACAGATGAACTGTGCGTTCAGTTACAAAAAAACAATGGCATATTGGCTACAAAATTGGTTTTGTATTTTTTTTTAATTGTTTGTTTCTTTGTTTGCTTGTGTTTTTTTTTATTGGCATGAGACGATACTATCAGCTTTATAAAAACCGGTCTCAGTACGTTTGGTCTGCTATTACTGATGAGACGTGTATATTCTACGTTGATTTCAAATTGTATTGATTAAATTTAAAATGGTTAAAAGACATTTAGTTATTACTAGTTCATCAATGTTGCTCCTTACATCTCAACCACACCCATTCACCATCGCCATCTCATGTCCAATGTTCATTTTCTTAAGAACCATCTTATCTTGTTTTCTGCTTGGCTTTTTGTGCAGCAATGTCCTGTCTAGCTTTCTGTTTCTGGGCAGCGATGAGTTGGGCCTTCGTCTCGGCTTCCTTTTTAGCTACGGCTTGACGAGCCTGAGTCTGGGCCACCTCCTCGATCTTGCCAACTCGAATAAACTGGTGGAAGTGAAGAAAAGAGTAAATCAGAAGTTCTGAATTAACAGGGACCGTACGTTATACACCTAACACATTACACTTCGAAACACTTTTTTCTGAACTCATTAATGGAAGAGTGCACATATCACCATTGAATGTACAAAAAAGGCCATTTCAGGAGAGCAATGTCATCATCTTATTGCAAGGATTACTTTTCGTTGGCAGCCTTATATTGTTCACTTGATATCACGAATATAACGAACAATATAACCAAACCTACACTTTTTTTCAACGGCAGGCCCTATCATAAGCTGTTCGAAAACAGAACATATGTCATGACCTCCTGTTGCAATCACGAAAAACAAATACGTCCAGGAAAACTGGGTGAAAAGTTCAGCTTGAAAGGGGAGGGGGTGGGGGCTTTGTATCAACTAAATGTCACGCCCCCTACTAGTTTGGTGTGCAAACCATTCACTTGAGAAAAAGTCATCGATGGTGGTTGTGCACAGAAGTTCCTATCCAATAGATACAGATAGATAATACACTTTTAAAAACAGAAACTTTGCAAAAGAAAAATTAAAAAACAAATTTTACAGAAAGAAATAACCAAATCGTTATAACAGAAAAGATTTCCTACAACTTTTCTACAATTTTACAGGACAGGTCTGTTTTTTAAAAAAGGGGAAACAGTTATATAACAATAAATATGTAAGGTTACATACACCAAATACAAATGTTCTATAATTTTACACAAATGCATGAAAGATTACACAGTTCAATTAGATTACAGGTGTTCACGAGACTCTGCTGCAGAAATTTTCTAACAGTTGTATTTGCGGTAGTCTTGTGTCAGGACCCACTTGTTGATCAAATATCGTTACACGATTTTGGCCTGCAGAATACCCACACACACATTCTCCCTCGCCGACCCACACACACACCATATTTGACTTACATATTGTAATTGACAGTAAAGCATGATTGACACTAGAAAGATTGCCCCGGCCACACCCACTACCACGCTGTATGCGACTAGATCAGCATCAGTCCAGATACCATCGGCGGACGGACCTACAGATGGAGATGAAATGAAAAGGGGTTGAAGCACATATTCCAGTTTTTTAATATTATTTCAATTGTGTAGGATTAAAAAAAAAATGCAAATATGATATAATAAAATATGATAAATTTTACTTTTAGAAAATGAAGCAGGCCTTTTTTTGGTAACCAGGGTAGTAGTGATGATGATGAGCTAAAATCAGATAAATCTCAACCCCGTCACATTTCTAAATATGGCATGCTCCCCCCCCCCTTCTTTTAGTTCTGGACCACTTTTCAGAGGCTTAACACCGGTTTCAAAGGAAATAATAATTTTAAAATTTGAGTCGCTTAAATAACAACTTGTTTGCAAGCCAAGTGGGGAAATGTCAAGCCCTTTTCCCTAAACATGCTGTAAGGATAGACCCCCTCCCCCCCCCCATCCTACTCCTATAAACACAAGTTACTCACAGGACCCTGGGAACCTTTTTTCCACAGGGGTGTTGTTTTAAATTTGGCAAGCAAAATGAAAGGGGGACGCTACAAAATAAAGGTGATTTTAGTCCAGGAGAAATATGAAAAGCAAAAAAAAAAGTTTAACTACAAAATGAAGGTGACTTTGGTCCATAAGAAATTTGACAAACAAAACACGACTTCGCTACAAAATGGAGGTGATTTTGGTTAAATTTATGCTATTTAGCATACCTACCAGATTTCCAGGGGGTGCTGCCTGGGGTAGATAATACACGCAGCACCCTCAGCTAAATTTTGGGGGCGCTTTACCCCCGCTTCCCAGGGCCATGGCTGCCAACATCACACTCCAAACACCCAAACATAGCAAACTAATCTTGGATATACAGTAATTATGATTTTTTTTTTCTTTTGATGAGTTCATTAAGGAAATGGTAATTCAGTCTGGTTCAATTCAATTCATTTACTTTTCGCTTTCAGTGTTTTCATATTTACAAAAAGGGATGTGTGTTTATGAACTTTAACCATACCGCCGCTTACTCAAATCAGATAAATGATAAAAACGCAAGATGTGAGATAACAGATAAGATGTTATAACGACCTACACACTAACCTTTTATGTCGATTGTATGTTTACATTGGAGTTATAAAACGTTGTTAAGACAATCACTATTTTAATATCCCTACCAATTATTGTGAAAACGGTTTAGAAAATCGGGTTGCTTGATAGTCTACAATAAGATTAGTCTACAACGATGTGGTCTTTGTTTATTGGATATGAAAACGTTTTAGTGTTCAACTTGAATCATAGAAAAGTCATTAATGGGAAAAAAATGATCTGAATAGTAAAATAAAAACATAACACAAAAAAAATGTCCACGAAAATGGGATGTAAACTAACAAAGTAAGACGCATATCGTGGTCGATATGCAAATGGCCCGTACGTTTGAAATGTTCTTAAATTCATCTCATTTTAATCTAAAATTAGCTTTGATTCCTCTCTGAACAAAATTTTGAGCTGTCATTGTTATCATTTGATAAAAAGTTTCGTCAAATTTGGTCAGCCAAAATTGAAATATTGTATGATTCAGACAAGAAAAAGAAATAGAAAGTGAGTGAGTGAGTGAGTGACATCATCGGATCCCCCATTTCCATATCACTGTGTTATATGATGTATAACTGTTTTCTGAAAACTACACGAAACTTTAACTGTCATAACTTTCTTATTTTGCATCCGATTAGGGGAAGTTTTCGGTGCTGTGTTTCTTTGATTTTTATCTTTCTATTCACATTAAAGTTAACTGTTTGATGGGTTGACTTAAAAACAGTGGCATGAGATGTGTAGGAAATATTCAAGCACCATGCCCCGAGTTCACTAAACTAAAAATGTCAAAAAGGAGATTTTGAAAACACACCTATTAAATTTAGGTAATATCATGTTTAGGTGTTATATAAATTAATGTTCTTTCTAAATTTCTATGTGACCTTCATAAAACACGACACTGAGTAAAGAAGACTTGGCTGACCAAAAATATTGAAAGAATATAGAATACTAAAAATCTCTAAAATATTTGCTGGTTAATTCTATTTTTATTTTTGTTATTATTATTTTTGCTGGATGTACGTGTCTGAGTACATCAAGTCACTAAAGACAGTGTAAAGTTGACAAAGTAACTACCCCTGTATAATATTTGAAAATTAATTATCAGACTACCTTTCTACTCAGGGCCCGTATGGTATTATAACAAGTTAGTTATCTTTTGTAAACCTCGTGATTATGATCAATTTCCATGGATGTCTTATTCTATCATATTTTTTGAATTGTGAAAATATTTCGGTGAATATAAAAAAATAGGGCATTTGCACATATTTTTTACACAGAATTACACTTTTTATTCTACACATAATTTTAACACATGATTTTCCAATAGAAAATGTTAAATATTATTCTGCATTAATTCTTCGATTAGATACATAATTCAAGTTAACTAAGCATTCATTTTTCTTCCATTTGTTTCTTATTATGTAAATTATACAAAGCAATAATATAGTACAAAGCATGAATGAATGTGTATACAGTATTTAAATTATATTTTTTTAAGGAAGAGGTCGTAAAACCGAGAAAGCTGAAATTATTGTCGGGATACGCCTGTAACCCTATACAGTGTGTCGCAGAAAGAAAGGAAACCGGACGGGGTTCCCGTATATTTTTTTTCTTCAAAGGCACATGAATTATGAAATTAATTCAAATCAACATAAAATTCGGTTATTATTCTATATTTTGATACCTAAAATAAGACAACACTTCATACATTACCGAGCATGGTAGGTTTGAAATTTTGATGTCAAAATCGTGACAAAATTAGTTTAATGATGCGACCAAAATGTACTTATTCAACATTAGAATTTATTTTGTATTCTTTGTTACGTTTGTGCCACTGATCTCTAAAATAATAGTGGATACAGATTCACACGCAGTGGCGTATGTAGCTGGGGCAAGGGGGACACGTGCCCCGGGCGCCACTTTCATGTGGTTAGAGGGAGAGGGGCGCAAATAAAGAAAAGGAAAGCAAAAAAAAGAAGAAAACAAGGCAAAGGAATAAAGGCGCAGAAATACCTCTGAAGGTTATTAATACCCCCGTCCCATGCCATTACCATGCCTTATGCAGTTTTCAACACAATCATTTAGAAAATGAATCTTGCATGTTTTTACCCAATGATGAATATTCGTGCCAACTATTGATTAGTGATATACTTATTCTGTTTAAGAATTCCAACAAAACTCCTAATAAAACATTCCTTTTTCAAATATATTTACTTTTTCTGGTTTAATTGTCAAAGCTTTTCATCACGCGCTGATTTGATAAGGGAGATACATACCCTCTTCCTTAATTTTACTAACAATCATTAAAATTACCTTCTTTAGGTGAGGATATATAAAAAAGTCAGCTTGCGCTTCGCGCTCGCATTACGCCGATGAGAAAGTACACACTGGCGTAAATCCCGGGGGGGATGGGGGGATATATCCCCCCCCCCACTTTTCGAGGAGGGGGGGTGGCCTGTACAAACATCCCCCCCCCCCCCCACTTTTTACGAAAGAAATGAAAAAAATACCGCTTAACAAATAAAACAATATTATTGAATCATAAAATGCAAATAAAGAGCCATTTCACCATTTCCAAACGAAATACTTATGTCCTTATTATAACATTGAAGAGAAACCCCTGTTTCTTCCAATTCATCAATGTTGGGGTCTTTGGGAAGGGATTAAGATGGAATGTCAAAAAATTTTGAATGTAATATCTAATAAAACCATTAAACCATCATGGGGTAAAAAAAGATAATAATATTGGAGGGGTATTTGCCATATGGACATACAGTGGCGTAACTACGGGGGGCATGGGGGGCACATCCCCCCCCCCCCCCATCGGCTGACAAAAAAACGGGGAAAGGGGGAAAGGAGAAAAAAGGGAGAAAGGAAGAGAAACGTAGTGGGAAAGAAGAAAATATTCATTATAATGTTATATTATATTATAATTATGTTATGTTACATTACAACTTTATGAAACATAATTTGCCCAGGGCCTACGTCTTTTTTTATTGTTCCTGTTGCTCGCATTGTCTGTTTAACGAGATATATAATCCTGTTGTACTAAAACATCCCGTTTTCAAGTCAATATAAACCAAATATATTTCCTAGCACTTGAGTTATCATTGTTTTATGTAGTGACATATGCTTCTTTTTCATGACTCAAAAGTGATTGCCCCATGTTAGGGTCTTCTTATATATGAAACATTTCCTGTCCGTGATTACGTTCGCACTAGTGGATTGGTGAGATATGTCTGCTCTTCATGAATTCCTAAAATCAGTCCTTAAAATGTCCCCTCTGATCTGAATATCAAAAATTTTCAGCTCGCGCTTCGCGCTCGCATAATTTGGTTAATGAAATACGTATGGTCCTAGTTAATTCCTACAAAGAAACCTTAGAATGCCCCACTTCAGGTCTGAATTATCTAAGTTTTCAGCTCGCGCTTCGCGCGCGCATTGTTTAGCGAGACAGGTACCTATCATGATTACACAAATTTGATTATATTGTCCCTTTTTAGGTGTGAATATAAAAAATTTCAGCTCGCGCTTCGCGCTCGCATTATTTGATCAGTGAGATACATATCCGTTTAATGACATTGTCCTTAAAATGTCTCTATTAGGTCAGTATAACTGGCAACTTAGCGCGCTTCGCGCACTCACTTAGTGATTCAAAAATTTTACTGGTGCCCCCCTCCCCAATGCCGTGACCCACGGTACGCCACTGTGGACATATCAATGAAAATTCCTGGCATATCTAAAAACATGATTGCAAAAAAATGCCAAAATATTTCAGTCATCCCCCCACCCATCAACACGGATTTACGCCAGTGCATGTACGTATCTTGTTCATGAATTCCTACAAATAGTCCTTAAAATGACCCTTTTCAGGTAAGTATATCAAACATTTCAGCTCATCCTTCCTGTTTGCATTAATTACTTAGTTAGATAAACGCTTCGTGAAATTACTTCTCCCTAACATGTCCGATTGCATTTCTCAATATCAAAATTTTCAGCTCGCGCTCGCATTATTTGTTTAGACGTAGGCCTACTATGCATCATGTTAACTATTACACAAAGTGCTTAGAATATTCAATCTTAATACAAAATTGTATATGTCTGATGGTTTTTGTTGGTGTTGTTATCACAGCAAACATTAAAAATTAGTAACAAGTACGGCCAATCAAGAAAAAAAAACAGACTTACCAAACCCAGCATTGGCAACTGTGAATACTGTAGCCAAAAACACAGCGACGAGTTGAAAACGAAATATATTCAATGACGCCATTTTAAAGCTTACTTTGTCTCTTTTTAAATGAAAATTAATTGTGTATTCTGCGCTTGAAAAGTGCCAGGAAAATTATTTTTGATGAGTCTGTTGATATCGAGCTTTACTTGTAGAATGGCAGAATAACAATAGACACACATGTAGATATTAATTATCCAATTGACAAACACACAACTGCTAACTCGGATTGTGTTTAATTACTCTATATATCTACTACTTGATACTGAAGAGAATGAGGCCGTCACATAATCAACAGCTATTAATTATTAACCTCTAAAGACTAGGTCACCCAATAAACTTCGGCCCAGAGTGAGTTACGCATATATATAATTATTATTATTTCAACACTGGCCAATGTGTATTTACCCAAGTATTCAGCATTTTTATGAATTATTGATTAAAAAAATTATAAGATTTTAGCACTCTAAAGAAAGATCTTGGCTAAATCCACATTTATTATTATTAATAATATATCACCATCATCATCATCATCATCGATCATCATCATGGTAATCATTAATATCAGAATTAAGATTTATTTGCCCAATTCTTGTATAACAGGACTGGTGCAAATGAAGTCTCTGTACTACGTCGAATGGAAATCCAGTGTATAATATCCATCTTTTGTCAAAATACGTCCCCCTAAAAAATCGAAATGAATAGATAAATTAATAAATAAATTAATGAACAAATAAATAGATAAATAAATAAATAAATAAATTAGTTAATTAATTAAATAATCAATTAATTAATCACTTAATTTATAAGTAAATGAATAAATAAATAAATACATAAATAAATTAATTAATTAATTAATTAAATAAATAAATAAATAAATAAATAAATAAATAAATAAATAAATAAATATATGAATGAATGAATGAATGAATGAATAATTAATTAAATTAAATAAATAAATAAATAAATAACAAAATTAAAAAACAAAGTGTTATATGGCAAAGAGGCATGGGATAGGGGGCATGCATCATTGTCACATCCCGCGCCCCTTCACTTTTTCACCACATTCCCGGTGCTGGGCTTGATAAATCCAGTAAGCTCCCATTCTTGGCGTCTGCTCATAAAGGTAATGTAATCTCTAAATTTAATCGCAATTTCAAATTTGGAATTTACGGAAAGTGATTGGGTTAAAAATAAAATAAAAAATAAAAAAAATCAGTGGGGTGGCCGAGTAATGGTACGGTACTTTTCCCCGTTTGTTTGTCTGCTCGGTACCGGTACTGCAGTACAGTTCTAAAGTTTTTGAAGTGTCAAAGATTTTTCTGCATAACTTTTTATACATTTGTGCCATTATTTGAATAATTTCGCGGAAGGAAATATCACCATATGTATCCGAATCAATATACAGAATAACGGTGAGTGCTTTGACTCAGTAAAATTCTTTTTGACCATTATTTTGTGAAAAAATGATCTAGGCCCTATAGCTTTTTTTCCACGTGTCCCACGTACTCGCTCTGGTGTTGGTACCGGCTACCGCTAAAGACTGAAGTAAAGTTCGAGAAACTCTAAGTTACCCAGGGAACTCCGGCCCGCTTCGCGGGCCCGAGCCCAGGACTCGTCCGTGTAATATTTAGGCAGAGGATACTCTCCAAAAATTGGGTAGAATGGGGTCGCAATAGCACCCAAATAAAAGGGGGAAAATAAATTATGCACTTAGCCAGGCTAAGACGCTACCTCGATTTTATTTTTATGGATGAAGAAATTGAAGGTGAAGCCGAAGGTCACTTCACCTTCATTTTCAAAATTAAGTAAGTTGATTGATGAAAGTGAAGGTCTAGATTGTAATGCATTTCATCATGGGTTCATTTCATCTCGCGTGCGAAGGAATACAAATGCACGCGACACATGCATGACATGCAAATCTTTAATTGGCTTTTGCCCAAATAAATTATTATAACACTAAATTTCGGATTTCACATTGTGCTATGACACTTACCGAACCATATGGATCCTTTGGTGACTTCTCTTTCCAGTTTGTTAAAAAAAAATGTATTTTTTCTTGATCTTCATGTGGATGCCCTTCGATCAGCGACAAAATCAATTTTGGCCTAAATAGAGCGTGCGATATTATTTATAAGCCGGTTTGTTTACGGTTCTGAAGCTGTACTGCTAGCTGCATTCTAGGCGCTCAGCATTATTTTCTCGCTCGTTCAGTCCACTTTCTTCATCATCTTGTCAAAAGATGGCGTACTTCACCTATAAGTATATACATGAGATGCAACCTGTTGATTTTTTTGTACAATTTCCTATTATGCGCCGACGACTTGAATCAAGACTGTTAGATTCGCATTTTGATTGTTGTTAGCGTGATTTCCACTGCAGTATTAGGACAGACGGACAGAGTATCTTTGCCGAAATTTGGAGGTAAGCGTTAAAATATCATTTTTATAAATAATTTGGAATATATTTGAAAATTAAGTAAGTTGATTGATGAAAATTACGTAGTGAATAAATGTAGAAGTTTTTGGCGTGTTTTATTCCCTAACATTCGTGTGATGAATGAAAACGTCAAAATGCACTATGAAATCACATGCGTTGTGCGAGGTTAGTATCTAGCTAACCTCGCATGCATGTGTGAGTGGATTGTAATGTATTGTGACACAGAATCCTGACATCCAAGGCACAAAACTGGACCCTCATAAAAAGGAAAAGTTCTCTCTCGTTCATTCTCCTTCTTTCGAAATTGAAAACAAAATGACCGAGAATGAACGCGACATGGACATGATGGAGGTCAAACTTTTCCTTTTTTTGAGTGTCCAGTTTGTGCCTCGATGTCAGGATTCTTTGTCACGATAGACCTTCATCCATATAATCGAGGTAAATGCATAATTTATTTTTTCCCCTTTTATTTCGAGTGCTATCCAATCGCCAAAAATCAACCCCCTCCGCATCTGTGTGTGCGTGAGAGAGAGTGAGAGAGAGAGAAAAAAAGATGGGGGGTGGAATCATTGACTAGGGAATCCTTTTCATGTTTCAAAACAAACTGTATTAGCCCCCCACACTCACATACAGGCACACAAATCCTCCAAAAGGCCTAACACTAACATTACAACACAAGCCCTTCACCTATTCATTCCATGTCTCGACTAGTCTCCAAATATAGACCCAGTTATAGGTTCCATTATCAAAAATTTTAATTTGGAAAGGAATTTGAATTCTTGAAATAATATTTTGCAATTACTATATTTTGAATACAATGTGTAGCATCATGGGCAGTGCCACAATCTGGGGTGAGGGCACATAGGCAAGGGATGATTTTTTTTCAAGAAGTGTCTGTCTCAAAGAATAAGGTGTGAATGAATTGTTTACTGTGAATTGGAGACAAAAAAGATGTGATCTGAGCTGAGAGCAATGATCCATGCTGATTCATTCATCTGCGGGGGTGCATGAAAGCATTGATTCAGGACAGATTTTTATTTGAAACAATAAACAGAAAGTCAATCTCATTTCATATAATTTTTTTTTTTAATTAGAAATCAACCGGGGTACAAATTGCACCAATATTCCGCACGAGCCCTTGAAAATCATGTTCTAGCAGTGCGGCCAAAGTTGGCCAGGTATTGTACCTAGCCACCAACAAGCATAGACGCATGCCAGTCGCTTTATGAAAATTGCTGCCATGATGCGTTAAGTATACATGTATGGTGTATTAGTTTGATCAAAATTGCATGGATTTTATAAATTCAAGAGCCGCGATATATCAAATTAAACTCTTGTATTACGTTTCTTTCTTTCTTTTTTTTTGTATTTCCTTCCCTTTTTTCTTCCTTTCTTTTTTTGTCTTTCCATTTATTTGTCCTTTTCAATCTTCTTAAAAATCCTTTTCCTTTTATTTCCTTCCCGCTTTCTTTCTCTATCTCCCTCCTTTATTATTTTTTTCTTTTCCTTCATTTTCTTTTTTCATTATGTTGTATTTAAATGTTTGTTATATATAGAATTATATGATGTATGAAAGATATTTTTAAAAAGAAAAAAATTAATACTTCACTTTCCTTCTTTTTTTATTCTTTCAGTTTATTTGTCCTTTTCAATTTTCTTTAAAAATTGTTTTTCCTTGATGTTTTTATGAGTGTACACTCTTAAGTTTTTATTTTCATTTTTTTTCTCCGTTAATAAATTCTGGATCTGCCATTGTAACTGGGTAGATTCTTAATTTTTGAAATTTAAAATTGACACTGCCATATTTATTGTCTTCTTTGAATTTTTCTTTTCTTTTCCTCTCCTGCAGGAATAACAATCGGTTGAGTTTTCATAATGGATTCGGAGGTAATGAGGGAAGGTCGTCTGCTGGACATCGTCGACAACCAATGGAGGATGGATAAACTTCCCAACGATGACATCGAGGTCCCTCCTAATCAGCTTCCTAACGATGCAGATGGAGGGAAGGAAGAAGGAGAGAAGAATACAGAGGAGCGGTGGACGGATCTCGCGCTGCAAAACCTGAATGCCTCACAGACGTCAAACCAGGGTAGCTGAGCATGGATGTTTCAGAATGACAGTGAATTGGACTGAGGAGAAATACATCTATATGGAAGAAGTAATGCAATTTATAAGATAAGTATATCTGATCCCCAACGTACCAGACGCCGAATGACTTCACAGACCTCCAACTAGGGTAGCTGAGCATATATATTAAAGTGACAAGAAAGACATTCAGAGGGACTATCAAGAAAAGCCCAACATACCAAAAGCTGTAGGACTTGCTGACAGTCGTGAATGAAAACCAAGGAGGTGTATTATCATTGATAACTGATGAGTGCATGCTCTTTCTCTCCAAACTGACAAAGTGTAAGCTTGCTTCAAAGTTGAACTGCCGGGATACTCTTTTATAAAAGGCAGTTAATTTGATCTCCACAATGAAAGATCTGTTGCTCTTCAAAATGCAGGTGCTTGACACTCCAAGATACTCATACCTTGTATTCATCACCTGACTGACTACATGTACATGTATGGATGGGACTGATGAATGAAATACATGTATAACAGCTTGAGAAAGGCAGGCAGATGGGCAATTCCATGGTAACGGAATTACAAATCAGAGAAATTTGGCTGTTATTTTTGCTCACAGCATCCAGATATCTCAATATTTTCCCATTTTCTGAACTTAATACTACGCATGGCCACTTGTGCTATATTCTGAACCAAGATTTTTAGAGAACCCCTCACACGTTCAGATGTGAATGACGGATATGTGCTCTGGTAACGGAATTACCAGAGAAATGAGTCACTTTGCAACCCAAAGTTTAGTCAAAGTTTCTCTGAAATCTACAACACACTAGCTCCAAGTTAATGTCTGATTCAATTCATTATAATGTCAACTTTATTTTGAAAGTAATTTATTCACAAATATCATCAACAAATTTTCATGATTGGTCTTTCTTTTGGGGAAGTACATGGTAACGGAATTACACATAATGGTAACGGAATTACGCCTCTGACATTTGTGAAGGAAAATAATATTTTTAGGCATTTATGACTGAAGAAATGCCCCAATAAAGCTTGTTTATATATTCTTCTCTAATATTTAAAACAAACTAAGTACTTCACGTCTATAATATCAAATAAAATACAAGTATATAGTATGTAATAAGTGGCTATACCATGAATAAACAGAATTTTACAAAATATTAGGGATCAATGGTAATTAAATTTTAGTTCATTTTCAGCTTCAGGGGTATTAGGACTTACTAGCCACTTTTTGCCTCCTGTATTGATGAAAATAATTATGCAAAGGCCAAAAATCATACTAATACTCATGGTAACGGAATTACATGGACTACAGCCATACGTATACACATCAGAAATTTTACAAAACCTGAGGACAGCATGTGATCAGATCTGCATATTTAGTCAAAAATTTGTGTAGATGATAGTTTAAGATATTCTTAAGTCTTTGAATACTCAAAAGAAACATAGTTTCACATACAATTGGCATCTTAAAACAGTGAAACTGAAAATTTTCTATTTGGTTGTTCAATAAATGTACTGAAAACGAGAAACAATGCTGAAACCACATGAAAATAGTATTGACATTTACATTTTGAAAGAATGTTGTGGACAACTATTAAGCAATAAATTGGTTCTTTAATTAGTGCACTAATTAATCTAATTCTCTTTAAAGGTAAGGATTCACTTTCTGTCTATATGTGGCTCACTGAGGACTGCAATTATAGCAGATATGACTATAAAGTCAATATCAGACATCTTCCTGACAGATGTATTTCCCAAATGTGACCCTAAGAAACTGCAGTGATTTGATGATCATAAGTCATATTCATGACTGAGTTGGTTTTCTTAGGCCATGATTTTTTATTTTGTCTCTATTAAAAATTTCTATCTTTCATATAAAATATAAAAATTTATTCGAGATAATTGTTTTCTTCCGTATCTATATGTGACAAAGCAATGCCTAGGATGTAGACATGTTCATCGCGTATCCAACCATTCCATCACAGATGATACGCCTGCACCAATATTCCTCTGAAAAAAAAAAGAACTCCAAATTGGGTGGAGGATATTCTCTCTATCCATTTTCAATTTCAGCAATATTTCTAGGTCAATTCGCTCAAAACTTTGACATACAAATAAAGGAAAATAATTAATTATTTAATCATGAGAGTACTACTCTAACATTATCTTGTAGATTAAAGAAATATTTCAAATAATTTTATTCACTAATATTGTCTATGAAATGAAATGAGGTAGGAAATGATGTGATATTGACTTCTGAAATAAAGTATTGTTCATTTAAAAAAATTAAATCCCTGTAAGCTCAGAATTTGATTTGATGCAATCTCACTCATTTGCCGAAACTCATGGCAGAAAGGCTTTTCATTGGTTGAATAAGATGAGTCTAATAAAAAACGGCCTTTCTCATTGGAAATTGTATCATAAATAGGTACGTGTCACAGAGATAAAACGAAGACAAAATGGTTTATATTAGAATACCATTTCGGAACGAATTTTAGGTGATTTTATATCACTTATTTTAATAGAGATAAAATATTTTATTTTATCTCAGACAAACGTATCTCAGAATACTACCAGTGTCTCTTTGCATTTCTTTCACAGCAGAATGCTGTACATTTCTATTCATTTCCAGTTTCCATTTTGAGTTTGTCTTCTGTTATGTTGCTGTTCTCAGATATTTTGTTATTGATGACACTGTTGGTCTCAATATTATCACCATCCTCTCCTTAGAGGAGTGTTCATTCTGTGTATCATCCTCACTTGAAGGGTCATCGTTGTTACTCACTTAATCCATCCCTGAAGCAGTGATTATTGGATGATGCTGACTTTGCATGTTTCTGAACATCCATTGCATGAGGGTGGAGAACAGTATTGGTTTGGTGCTAATTAAGACATCTGAATATCTTTGCCATGTGTATCAAGATTTAATATGAAGTTTTGGCATGTGACTCTTGCAACATCTGCAAATTATGGATCTCTCTTCAACCTTTTCCTCTCATTACTTTTTACTGCTCACTACACTGTTCGCCAATGCACGGACCGCGTCCAAAACTGAAAAAACACCCCTTTAAACGTTTTTTTTTGTCACGCGTGTGTACAGCAATTTAATTGACTGGCCCCCCTGGGCTTGAATCGGAAGATTGGAAATTATTTGCAACAAGCCATGGTGAGGGACCAGACTCTGGCATTGGCGAACAGTGTAGAAGAGATGGGGATTGGAGAGAGAGAAAGAGGAAGAAAGAACGTGAGAATGGAAAGTGAGAGATAGGGGAAATAGGAAGGAGAGGGGGAAGAGCAAACGAGGGTCCAGAAAGATTAGGGAGGGGGAGGGAGGGAAAGTAAGAGACAATGAAAGAAAGGAGAGCGAAACTGAAGAAAGTCAGAGAAAGGGGCGGGAGAGAGCCAGAGAAGGGGGAGAGCAAAAGAAAGTTTGAGAGCATGAACGAAATGAGGTAAAAACAGTTATCGGATGGAGTAAATGGAAGAGCAGGCGAAAAGAAAGATGAGAGAAAAATTGGAGATAGTGGTAGTGAGTGAGAGCGAAAGAGAACTGAGGGACGGGTGGAAAACCTTGATGAAAGAAGAGGAAATAAAATAGGGGAGGGTGTAGGAAAAAGCCTATAAAGGGGGTGGGGTAGAGGCTTCCTTTAAAAAGAAATAGTATTTTACGGCCACGGACAGAGCTACCCCGTATGAAAGGGGGGAAATCCTTGATGAATAAATAGTGAGGTAGACGGAAAATCCACTGTTTCGGATTCGAAGAGTTTTTAAACTTTTTTTTAGTCCTATACTTTATATATAGAGGGAGAGGATGCCGTGCAGCCAAACAAAAGTCTCAGAGGAGCATATCAAGACCGAGATATACTTATTTTTTTATGTACTATTGAGGATGTAAATGGGATGAGGAAAGAGAGGGTTAGGCCTATAGAGAGTGAAAGAAAGAAGAATTTATTAATTCTGACGGGGGTGAATTGGAGGGGGGTCCGAGTAATCCATGACAGGTGACCAGGGGCCCGTCTTACAAATAGTTACGATTGATCCAATCAATCGTAACTATGGAAACCCGTCGGTGTCATAATTTTTTATACAGTAAATTTGTAAAATGTCCTTTGTAAACAAAGGGGAACACACCAAACTGTCAAGAAAACAATGAACTTATGAATATACATCATAATAATTTAGAAAACATTTTTAACAAACATGCATTTTAGATGTGGGCGTTGCTGGCTTTCCATAGTTGAGGTTGATCAAATCAATCACAACTCTTTGTAAGACGGGGCCCAGATTAATAAAGTAAACGGGGCATTTGATTATATCATTTTAATCATGTAAATATACAGCTACATGTAGAAGCTGGTAACTGCAAGAGGTCGTCAAAGCTTGAAAGGGCATATCGCAAGTAATTAAACATGCCCCATTTTAATAATTGTTTAATTGGCGGGTTAATACATCGTGGGGTGTTTCATTTTTAATATGTTATTTTTCTTTGAGCATGACTTTATGCAATTCAATATGGCATGCCAACAAAATTTTGAAAGCACTTATTATTCACATTATTAGCTCTAGTAGCACACGAATGTTTATTTATTTGTATTACCACATTTTGTGTAATTAAAACGGGTTCATTGTTTGTTTAATATTTGTTCTATTGACATTTTGTTCAAGACTGGCACAACATAGTGGTGATTCGTCATTATATATAAGGCCCTATATACCTAAGTTACGCATGATCTAACGCACGTCTAATAAGGGACCCCCAAAAAGTTTAAAACAAAAATCAATTGTAATGTTTTATACACTGGATTAGTTTTAGCGATACAGATGGTCGATGAATATTCGTGTACTCATATATTGCCACATTTTGTGTAATTAAAAAAAGGTTCATTGTTTGTTTGATATTTGTTTTATTGACATGTACTCCATTTTTTTAAACATCACCACTCCGTGGAGTGATTCGTTATTAAAGCTGTTTTTGCAATAGCGACGGGGACGGATTTTACAAAATAGAAAAATCTAATGAAAATGCCCATCAAATTACAATGAACACGTTAGGGGACTCTGTCAAGCATTTGTGTGCCGGGGCAGCTGATTGTCGTAAGATTATGAGCTGACGAAAAAATAAATCGTCTTAAGGCGATCGCACACCTTACGATTGGACTGCGACCCCGATTTCAGAATAAAAATGTTATAGAATTTGGTGCTAATATTGAGACTTGGAATATCTTACTGTGTAATGTTCGAAATCATCGTACGAATACCTATTTTCAAATCTGTGACTATGCTATCATCCTATAGAATAAAAGCGAATTTAATATCTTGTCGTAATGATGTCATAGCAGTCGTACGATTGGCTACGATTTGAAACTAATTTGGCCTTTACTCCAAAATAAAGGTTTGCATTCTTTCAAAATGGTTATATTAGCATTCTTTCAATTACTTTTTACCTCAAATAAAATGATATGTTCCATTCACATTTTCAGAAAATGAGCAAAGTGCGATTTGTTCCAAAATCGGATCGCGAACATTCGTAAGGTGTGCGGTGGCCTGAGTTACGATTGATCCGATTAACCTCAACTATATGGAAGTCCGTCAATGTCGTCTCTTTTTTAATGGAAATTTGCCCGATGTCCTTTATAAAAAAAAAAGGAGCACACTCATTTTTTTTTTAAATTGATGAATGTATGACTATTCAGCATATCTAGAAAATATTTTGAACAAACGTGTATTTTATACGTTGATGTTGCTTTGAGTGAGCGGATTTACGAGGATGTGAATAGAGGGCGACAGAAAGAAGGAAAGAAAAAAGGACCAAAAGATAGTTATAGATAGATAGATGGATGGATGGATGGATGGATGGATGGATGGATGGATGGATGGATGGATGGATGGATGGATGGATGGATGGATGGATGGATGGATGGATGGATGGATGGATGGATGGATGGATGGATGGATGGATGGATGGATGGATGGATGGATGGATGGATGGATGGATGGATGGATGGATGGATGGAGTGTGAGAGAGAAGGGGTGAATTTGTGAGAATGTAAAGCGCAGACTTCAACCAGACATTACGCTCAAGGCGATACTAACACAATATAAATTTAGCAAAAAGGGAATATGACTAGCAACTGTTCTAATGTCATGAATTAAGATTTTTTTCGAGTTAGTGATAAGGAACAAAATACAAAAAAAAACTTAAAAAGAACAGATGAGATTGTCTAAGATACAGAAACCATGTATTTATGATATAAAAGTAAGTAAAAATACAATGATGGATGTACACGACCGGAAAACTATCCCACGTACCATACTAACCCCAGGAAATTCAAAATTTCTCCCCTGCTTGCTTTTCCTACGTTTTTTTTTTCATTTTTTCATGGCTACTATGCAGATGGCCGTGTGTTTTTTTTTTCCTTTTTTTAGATAATGCTACAAGTCTCGAACTTGCATCCTTTCACAATCTCTGTTGTAACATATTCCAATCATTTTTAATCATTTTCATTATGATTGAAGATCACCAAAATTTTCTGATAAGTGATAAATAGGTTTTGTGAATCAATTATTGCAATTTTCTATTACCTTCCCTTAGTTCTGTGTTTCTCATCATTAGTTCGAAAAATCAAATTTGCAGCATAACTTTTTCTATTCATCTCCACTCGCGTTGAATTTGAGTTGCGCTGTACATAGTGCCATGAGTGTCATGTCTGGTTGAAGTGTACGCACTATAGACATGCTAGAATTACTATATATTCTCAAAAATTTACACCAATCATCCCCCTCCCCCCCCCCCTCTCTCTCTCTCTCCATCTCTGTTTATTTAACTTTCCGTCTCTCTATATTTATCCCTCTTCTTTCTTTTTGCTGTCGTCTTAAAATATGTGTAAGTAATTTCGAATCTAAGTTACATACGTCTATAAAATATTTAAAGATGTCCTCAATACTCGTCACCGCTTCTCCAACCCCCTCCCCCATCCCACTATCTCTCTTTATCTCTCTCAACATTTGCATTTGTCTTTATTTTCATCCACTCTCTCCCTCTTTCGATCTCTCTCAACATATACGTATTAATCTTTCCTCCCCTCCCTCTATATCTATCACACTCTTTCTCTAATTTCCCCCATCTTTCGTGTCATCTATTACTTTTTATGTATCGTCAGGAATATAACCTCTGCATTTTCTCTCAGTCAATAAATTCAACTTCGATATCTCTGCCTCAATTCACTCTTTACATACCGAACATTTCTAAACCAAGAATATACACATTACCCGCTGATTTATGTTACATGCATCCATTTATTTCAAGTTATCCAAACAATCATCAATGCAGATGTAATTTAATCTGCCAATGTAATTGTGTGACGTCACATTTATACTGTACAGTAAGAATCGGTTACTCATAGGCCTTATAGTCGTCTCTAAAATCGTAGGTCTTTGTCGTTTTGGGTGAGATTCTTCATCGGGTTAGCTTAGATAACGCCAGTACCGGCACCTGTAAATAGATAGATCGGGGTGTATGAAAAATGAATAATATATGACGGTACGATACATATTATGGTAGAGAGGACCGTATTCATTGTATCCTTCTTTGAAACATTCATCATTTTTGTCACAAAGTTGTAGAATAACCCCTCTTGAATAGTTATTATTTCTGTAATGAATTGAAACTGAGAATTATCTCGTTTCACCATGTTCACCATAATTCTATTCGGTAATACAATCGTCCAAACGTGTTATTAGAAGCCCATGTGTTTCAACATAGACAAATAGAATGGGAGAATAAGTGTGATGTCACATATATGAATTGAATTACATACTGGTCTACACCTCGTCTTCTTTCCAATTTATTCATATTCCTCATGGTTTGAACCCTGCCTTGTCTACAACCAGTTGTTTACTATACTAACAATTTCCTCTACTCACAATATACCGTTTTGTGTAATTTCCATACAGACTATCCACATTTCGATTTCGTCCAATATTAATTGGGCCTAAAATCAATCATCTCAATCGTTCATGAACCAAATTGTGATTTAAAAAAATCAGAAGATAAGTAAACGAAGTGGAAATGAGATGAACTGGACACCGGTCCAAAATTGAAAATTATATTAAGTGAGTCAGGGGCGGATCCAGGATTTTCCAAAAGGGGGGCAAATATTTCGGAGGAAGATTTTGACACGCAAAAAAAAAATTCAACCACAAATTAAGGATATTTCGTACCGAAAAAAAATTGACAAGCAAAAAAAAAGGTCTTCAATTTCAAAGGGGGGGGGGGGGCACACCTCTGTTTTAATGGTATTTTCACATTATAAATTTTAATTTTGCATCTCAAAATGGGGACACGTGCCCCCTGTGCCCCCCCCCCCCCTCTGAATTCGCCGTGAAGTAAGTAATAGACAAAGGGTAGTGTAGACCAAGCAGCAATTAGACCAAAAAGGTTTAGCCTATGTGGTATTAGCCTATCTGAGAAATAGACCAACTTCTTGTGGACCAAGGAACATAAGCTTGTTTTCTTACCAGCACAGTAAGCGACCTTGTTTCTCCTCTTGCTACACCAGCATCCTGGGGCTTTGTCACATGCTAGAATCGTGTTGAAGAAAGAAAAGGGAAATACTCATGTATTTATGGACACATAAAGCAAATAATGCACAGAGGATTACACGCACAGGGTAACAGTTTCAACACATCCGTGGCTTCCTTAAAGGAGAATGAAACTCTTGGAGCAAGTTAGCTTTTGTGAAAGCAGAAAAATCAAAGAATAAGATCAACAAAAGTTTGAGTAAAATAGGACTAGCAATAGAAGAGTTATGAGCATTTGAATGTCGAGATCACTAATGCTATGGAGATCCTCCCATTGGAAATGCGACCAAGATCTATGATGTCACAGATGAACAACTCTCCCCTTTTGGACACTGAAAATATACCCCAAAACATCTCTTTTTGCTCATTCTAATCATATGACAAAATGATTCATCAATGATATAATGTTGTGAAACCTCTATACTTGTCCTCTCATAAAGAGAACACCTCACCTTGTGATAGACTCTATAAAAGTGAGAATATAAGTGAAATAAGTACTAAAGTAATGAGGGAGTTGTACGTGTGTGACATCACAGATCTTGGTCGCATTGCCAATAGGAGGATCTACATGGCATTAGTGATCTCAATATTCAAATGCTCATAACTTTCTTATTATTCATTCAATCTTCCTCAAATTTTCAACAATATGTTTCTTTGATTTTTCTCTTTGATATGGATTCAGCTGGTTTCAAGGGTTTCATTCTCCTTTAAAGCTTCGAAATGCGTGATATTGTCATGCATGATAAAGCTCTCGACAATTTTGAGGATTTGGAGAGACAACAATGCATGAATATTTGACCAAAAAGTGGACCGGTGGACATGTCGAACAAAATTTGAAAATATTTCGCCCTTGTTACATTCGTTACAAACCTAAATAGTTAATATCTTTGAGAATTCTTTTTTTTTCTTTTGAATAGATCGATCTACATCGATATCTGCCAAAAAAAAAATTTGTTCAATCCTATTGGAATTGCCCAATATGTATATCTGACATATTGCCACGGTCATACCATCCTGACCATTGAAACAGACTCGAACTCGTTCAAAACCATTACGTCTTTTATGCCCAATGGCACATCGTTGGTCTGTTTAGAGTCCGGCTCATCGGTGTAACTGTAACATAAATAGATTTCAACGATCATGAAGATGAAAACTATTTCTTTTTTAATGAATTAATAATAATGAGACAAACTCATCATTCTGAGATTAAAATATATGATGACTCACGCTTGTATTTGCTCATTGACTGTCCCCTCTTGTACGCTAGCCAGTAATCTTGCATTACAGGATCCCTCTTCATGAACTCGACGTCGAAATCCTCATCGCCGTCGGTCTCTTCGAACTCGAAGGCCATGGCAACCACCATCATGGCCATGAAAGCGATCAGTACCTTGGAAACCATTGTCTGTAACGAAAAACGGGGGAAATCAGAAAATACGGATTGGTCCTTCTGATTATCTATTTTATCAAGTATAGTTTACATTTAGCATTTTGAGGAATTTCGTCATGATTCTTTTTAAGAACCTTTACCAAGATAGCATGAATATCACCATGTTGGTTTGGGGAATCACAGGGTTGGATCTAGGATTTTCTAAGGGGTGGGGTAATTGTTGTACCGATTAAACTTAACACTCCAAATTAATGGTAATTTATGTCAGGAAAAGTTTGACAAGCAACAAAAAAGGTCCTCACTTGCGTATGCACAACATGTTTCCGTAATAAACGGCTCTAAGGGGGGGGGGGGGGAACGGGCCCGATGTGTCCCTTCCTAGATACGCCCTAGTGTATGTACTATAAATGTAAACAAATCTTGAAATACCTCTTTAATTATTACGATGACTGGTGTTGGTAAGTATGGTTTCAAGATTTGTAACAAAAAAGTTTTTGTTCTCTCTCTTTTCTTTGCTGGTTTCCTTAAGATGAAAAATGGTTGACAATATTAATATAAAATATCTTCCGAACCAACAAATCATAGACAGAAATATCGGAGAAAGAACTGTGGATAATACTCACGATTTTGTGCAATGCTGTCTTGTTGAGGGTAGTGCCTTGACGGATGTTTCTTGATCACCGGAGTTCTTGTTCTCTCAAGTCAAACCATCTTCCCTTATATACATTTCATCTCGCTTCTCATGGGCGACCATCTCTCTCAATGGCAATAATCCTGGCATCTTATTGGCTGATTCTTAATTAAGTTAAATAATTGGAGCTCAAGCAGTTACCCAACCAAGAAGTTATTTTTTCGGTCTATTTTTTCTTCTTTATTCTTTATTTTGTCTTAACTCGTGTGATCAAGGATAATGTCCCAATTATATAGGAAATAAGAAAATTTATATTTTGTATCTCGTCAGGGTTGATGCTACTCTTAACGTTCTTATAATCATCATGTATTGCTCTCCCAACTTTTTCTCTCCGCCCCAATCCTTCTCTCTTCTCTTTAGCCGTATGTAATGGTCAACAGAGTGTGTGTATACTTATCTTGTATTGCTCTAATTGTCCCAACTTTTCTCCCTACCCCCATCCTTTTCTCTCGCCTTATATGTGCTGTTTAGCCGTATGTAATCATGAAGAAAGTCTTCTGGACTATTTTGGGAGTGATTTTCACTGAAGACACAGAAGATTGAAAGGCTGACAGAATAGCTTTAATTTGGACCTACCAGATGTCATGATTTCAGTAAAGCTGATAACATGAATGAAAATATCTCACTAATGTTGAATGAAATGCTCACCAGAGCCCTAGATTGAATTCAATAACTGTAAACGTGAAGGGAAGTCGATAACTAAAAAAAAAATAATAATGAATGCTGGACAATGGAAAATAACTCTTTAAAATGGTCAAAATCAAGACAGAAACGGAAAAAATGAAGTAGATAGATTGATGTAAAGAGAGAGATGGAGAATAGAGATAAAGGTGGTTAGATAGATAGATAGATAGATAGATAGATAGATAGATAGATAGATAGATAAAAAGATAGATATAGATAGATATATAGATAGATAGACAGACAGATAGAAAGCTTTATATATATGTATATATATATATATATATTTAAAGAGGGTGATATATATATATATATAGAGAGAGAGAGAGAGAGAGAGAGAGAGCAGTATTTGCATTACTATACTTGTATGATGACTGTGCCTGGTCAATATTCAAGTAACATTTTCATTAAAAAATGTGTTCAATAGATTTGCCTGACCGAACTAAACTAAGATTACTATTCATGTATGCAGATCATTACTTTGGAAGATAAGGAATTTTCATCACATATACCTCAATGCGTAAGAATATTTGATGCATTAGAGTTTATTCTTTTGTATTGCTTTATATATAGTTCATCAGCCATCGGTGTTGAGGAAATGTTGGAACATCAACATGCAATAATACTCCCATTGCCAAGAAAATCAGCACTTATGCAATGAAGATTACGTTGATTTGAACAATATAACAAAATCAAACAAAGTAATATTTCGATTCTGTTTTCAAATGTTCTTTTTCTATCTCGTCAACATCTTTCTCCGCTCGTTTTCTTCAATTTCCCTTCTTCTTCTTCTTCTTCTTCCTCCTCGTCCTTTTCTCATCCCCTGTCCTTCTTTCTCCACCTCCTCCGTTTTCATCTACCCCCTTCTTCTTCTTCTCTTTCTTTTTCTTCTGCTTGTTCTTGTTCTTCTTCATATTTTTCTTCTTCTTCTTCTTCTTCTTCTCCTTCGTCATTGTTCAAAACCCATCTACACACGGCAAAAGTAATATAATTGGTCAGGTTGAAAAGGGGGTTGAAAATCTGTTTGTCTGAAGGTATGTCGAATCGGCGGGGTTCGCTATGTGATTATAGCCACTACCCCGTCTTTGTGGTCTATTGGTTAAGACACATATCATAGGCGCGGAAGCGGGGGGACAGGGGGGACACATCCCCCTTAGGCGTGTTGTCAAAAGTGTGCGTGCGTCTTTACCTTTATATTCTACGGCGAACCCGCTGAGCGTGCCATTGTCCATTTTTCTTTCCTACGGGTCAGTGCTCTTGCCATTCAAGACGCCAGCGTGCCCTTTTGCAGCGAAAACGGAAGCGTTCGCTTTTATCTTTTCTTCTGACATGCTTCGGTTGGCTCTCCGATAATATGTTTTTGCATTAGCGCCCTCTATGTTCACGATATCGGCGTTTTAGGCAAACTATTGAACGCCCGATCTCTAGTCACTGATCTGAATATCATTGTGTCCTTGTATCGGTGTGCCTAGTCCATTGGGGGTACATTTTCCAAAGTTACGCTTTCACAATTTCTTTTGATAGTTTTTCGTTTCAGGTTTCAGTAGTGACAAAGTTCAATTAGATTTAGATTTGATTTTTTTAAATAGAACGAGTTGTTTTATTTTGTAGAATATACCGTTAAGACACTGACTTTCTAAAAGTAAATGTTCAGGTGCGGGTAAATTTTTTTTTCATCACACTGAGCCCACACAGTCAGCATTGTCTGGTGAAAAGGAAAAATATGGAATTGTCCTTAACTTCTTTGTAAACGAAATGCAAAACCCTTTGCAAAAGATGCAATATAAATCATACCTTGGTCCCAAAATGATGGCATTTAAATATCTACATTGAAAGGCTATACTGTGACAAAAAATAATAAACTCATAAAATGCAAGCGTTTTTGTGGGAAAATGGACAAGGGCATCGTTGAAATTCATATTTGAGCTAAACATAGGCCTATATCTAATTTAGCCAAAGTGCACAACAATTTTACTCTTATTATACATTATGTTTAAACATTAACATGCTAGAAACTTATATATTCACACATAATACAGATGTCGTGCAAAAAAACCGAATAAAATATCATTAATTTGAACTTTTAAAAATCAAATTGGATGCTCAAGCAGTCATATCGGTCATTGTTGGTTAAATGCACAATTCTTGAATTTCATTGCCCGAAATTTAGCACAAAAAGTATTTTCGTTACTTTGTAAGACCATTACAAACATCTTTACCTTCAAACGAAATCAAAAGCACTTAACAATTTAGTATGAAAATTATCAAACTTGACCATGAATTGAGTTGAATGTTTATAAAGGAATTATAGCGTATTTTAATGAATCCCATTCTAAACTTTGAATGACCGATGTCTCCGGGGAAAAAATATCGCGTGAATTAAAATGCAAATTAACACATTTAAGTGACTCTGACATGAAATTGGACATGAACACCTATATTATCTTTTTACCTGGGATCCGTCTTTATTCTCTTATCAATTTCCCCTGTGATCTAGAGTACTAAGTGACCAAGTGTTCTTGATTACCATCCAGCAGACACAGAACCGAAGGGGTCTGGGCTGAAGCTTCCACACTCTTTTTCCTCCAAATAGCGTACAAAACGTAAAAAGTACCATGATTTTATGCATGGTGATCCCCTTCAAAACCGTTCGGCGGTTGGGGAAGGCTTAATTATCTTTTTCAATTTTTCAGTTCTACTCACAATATTTAATTTTGTCAACTTAATTTTAATGGCTTCTTTTTTTTCATCCAACTTCATTTCTTCCTTTGAATTTTTCTAAACCTTTTCTCTACTTATTTTTTCAACCTTCACGTTTGACTTATACAGTAGTGCATATTGCCGTTGATTTCTTCTTCCTATGAAATATCTGAATTTATCTGCAATATGTGTGTGTCAAATTATTGCAAATTAGATTCCCAGTGTCTAAGGTAAACATAATTTACCGACGTAAAGTTTGTAATACGAAAGCCTCTTTGGCCTAGTTTCCCTTCCAACTTTGTACTTCACCTCTTAATCGTATAGCTGTATTCTGTATAGCTTGCAAATTTAAATACTTTTACACACAAAAAAAAATCAATAAACGTTCAGGAAATGGTAATGCCTCGGTCACATTTGCTCTCCGGCGGCCGTACGGCTAGTCGAAAACAGCCGTTTTATTCATTTTTATTCAAAACCACCTATATTTTGCTGGTACAAAAACTGTTGAAACGACTGTTTTCGACTCGCCGTACGGCTGCCGTAGAACAAATGTGACCGAGGTATTAGGCATACTAGATCAAGGATGGAGTGTATGCTGGCGCAGATCCTGCCGAATTAACACAATACAATCTAATAGGCGCCGTATTTATTTTGAACAATAGTTGGCCTCTCAAAAGTATTGTGGTCTATTCTGTGACCTCTACTATTGTAAGCGCTTTGGGCCTAATGGGAAAAGCGCAGTACAAATAATAAGTAATAATAATAATAATAATAATACTAAACGAAGTCAGTGGGTCTATATTCTGCACCTGGAGGGTACAGTAGTGATACCGGGGGGGGGGGTGGCATCCGGCCCTTGCGCCCTCCCTCTTTGAGAGCCATTATCAATTGCTAATGTAAATATGCAATTTTTACACAAGTGTGCCCCCCTTTGAAACTCACAGCATGTATTTTAATGAGGATATGTCGTTCATGCACAAGTGAGGACCTTCACTTTCGCCTGGTAAACACCCCTTTTCCAAATATATTTGATTATTAAAATACACGGAGAGATCATAGGCAAAGAATATAACTCGAATGTTAATATTAAGAGTAGACCTATAAGGAGGGAAGTTACATGGTTAATTAAAAATGTGTTGATAAAATATCAGTGGAACGTTATGTTATAATTTGCTGCGCCAAACAGGTTTTATGTAATATTGCTCTTTATAAAGACAAGTATTAAACTACATTAAATGTCGAAATGCTGAGATGTATAATGGAAACCATATTAAAATGCACATTACGAAAAGAACCAAAATCAAGGCTCTAGTATATGGGGACAAAACGAGAACAAGAAAACTACCCATTTGATGCTCATTTTAATTCCCAGAAAGCCGGACGTTGAAAAAAACCTGGGCCAGTGCATTGCTAGCTGTATTTAATGGGAGAGCTCGGCTTACCCCATTGTCAAGGTAGATTAATTATCCCATTCTTGATTGGGGAGATTACCCTATTGTTGAACATAGAGGTGGTCTGACTGGTGGCGGATTTCAATAGAAGGATGACCCCTTGATTGGTGGGGGTATTTCAATGGGAGATTACCACTTGGTCAGCGCGGGTGACTGTCTTAATACTTTGATGTGTCCCCGATGTGTCTTTTAATCGAACACCGTGTTTGCAACTAATCCCAATTAATGAGACTATTTGGCATCAAAATGAAAGTCTAACTTCCATCCTTTTCATAGATTTCGTTTGAAAATACTTACAGTGTACGTTTTTAAGGTAAACTTGAAATATGAGAAGGCGCTTTGTAATATGTAAACCAAATATGATTTGTTCATAAGTATCTTTATAATAAATGTTTTCAAAATCGAGTTTCATAGAACAGATGTATAATACTCGATTTAATAACAACCATAATATTTCAAAGTCATCGAGAGGGTAAGTATCAGACTAAATAATGCAAGCGTGATTTGTTCAGGCGCTGGTAAGATTTTTCTTTTCAATCCCACTGAGCCTGATCTCTTTTTTTTTCATACAAAAGCCGGGATAGACATGTGGTTAAATAAGCATTAATTGGATTCGTGCTTTCGGGAAAACAGTATTTATTTACGAGCAAGAACATTGAAGTGTTCAGTGTTGGCACCGGTTGGCACCACTGCGATTAAGTTAATTCGAATTGTGTTTTTGAACAGGATCAAAATAGTAGAAGTAAAAACGTTAAGCTTATTATATATATATGTATTAATCATTCGGATTTATGCATTATTCTGAACTACACGTGTCTATAATTGAATGATTTATATGTATTCAATCAGTGGCAGATTTTCAGGTGGGGGCACATTTTCCCTTGAAAACTTTTTAGACAAAAAAGTTGTCACTAAAATAGGGCATTTTGACCCGTTTAAAACGTGACGTTAAAAAATTAAGGTCTTTACTTGTGTTTGAACAACATATTCATATTACAGATATTTGCTGTGACTCTCAAAAAGTGAGTACACTTCGCCAAAGGGGGGGGGGGGTCTTTTTAACCACATACCCCCGATCAGCCGCTCAAATATGATTTTTGTTTGTTTAAATGAATGTAAAATAATCTCATAAGCCTTATTTAAATAGTGCGAGCGCGAAGCGCGAGCTATTGTTTAAATTATTATTCCATGTATTTTGTCCTAAAATGGCATTCTGGCAATGCTTGTGATCCTAAACGAGATGAGTAAATTTAATATACGCTTTGATCATTCTGATAAAAAAAGATATGTTAACGGCTGATTGCAGTTAGCCATGAAGACGTTACATATTTCAACAGTCAAATAACGCGAGCGCGAAGCGCGAGCTGAAAATTTTGATCTTTCTACCTGAAGAATTGAAATTCTAAGCAATTTTTGTAATCATGAAAAAGTTGAATATATAACAAAGCAATTGATGCGAGCGCGAAAATTCGAGATTTGTAGGAAAATTGTGAGTGGATATGGATCACAGTTAAAAAGGAGCTGATATGTTTCATTATTATTACTTTGAGTTTGACATACATGTAGGACCGGGACATTCTAAGAACATTATTCCATCGTATGAAAATTATGACTGTCTTCCTATTTCTCTTCCTATCAATGCGCTAGATGAAACTTGTCGATATTCCATTCTGAAAAAGGAACAATTTAAAGCGCTTTTGTAATAATGAATAAGATGCATGAGTTAATATATTTTTAACAATCAATGTGCGCGCATATCGCCAGCCGAAAATTGTTGATAAACTGTCATAAAATGGAGATTTTAAGTAGTTTGTTATAGAATTAATATTTAAATTTTTATAACTCACTAATCAAAATGCAAGCATGCAGCGCTAGCTGATACGTTTTTACAATCTGACATGAATAGGGATATTTTTATAAGTACATGTATATGGAATACAGGAAAATAATAGGTACCTGGAAATCAAATTTTGTGAGCGCGCAGCGCAAGCAGAAAATGTTTATATTCAGACAATAAAAAATAAATTTTTACAGAACACTTTTTTAAAATGAAAGTTCAATTTCCGAGCTGAAATATGTTATGTATATTGACTTCAAAATTTGATATTTAAAGTTCCATATATGTAAATCACCTAAAAGGTAATGCGAGCGCAAAGCACGAGCGAAAATTTTATATAATGACATGAAAGATTTTTTTTTATTGTTTTCGAAGTCTTCCCCTCATCTTATTTATTCACTCGTTTTCCTCCTCTCATGTTTACCATTTTTTCTCCCCTCTTTTCCATTTTTTGGTCTTTCTTTCCCCATTTTTTGCTCAGCTAATAGGGGGAGGAGGGAGGGCGGACCCCTTGCCCCACCCCTGGATCCAACTCTGGAACAATCTACCAAAAAGTATTAAACAAGCAGATTCAAGAGAGAAATTCAAATCCGTGTTAAAACCTTTTTTGTTAAATATAGCTTTCCCTCCGCATGTGAAGCCCCTCAATTGTTTACAACCTACTGTGAACTGTACAACTACTTTATTTTTTGGTGAAATTCCTTCTCTCTCTATATTTTTTCCTTAGCGTTTAGATAAATGTTTTGTTCTAAGTGGTATACAAATAATGTAAATTAGTGGCGTGCGTTTCCCGATCTCCGTATCGAAATCAATATTAATGAGAGAGCGCAATTTCATTGTTTTCGCTCTAATGGGGGAGGGGAGGGGAGAGGGTCAGTGTTCAATCAAGCAAAAGACGTAGGCCTATATGTGCATAAGTCCATGTCATTGGTGTAATGATAAAGATGATGAATCTGATGAATTCTGTTTGTCGACGTTATAATAAAGTTAATACAATCAATATGATTCAGGCGTACACCGCTTTAACTGCATGGTATCATGCATCCAGAAATCGAAATAGCCGATGTATTCAAAACGTACGTAGCCGGGATGGCATGCAGTTCGGATGTTACAGTACTCTAACATTAGAATAATCTCGTATTACAAATGTCAATTTTGCGAAAATGCACACAAATTCATAACTTGATAGACTCTGGGGGATGATGTCGATATAAAAATCGCATCGACCTCGATATGCAAGCATGTTTGATACTGCGTCGGACTTGACAACCCGCAAAATCTTTTCCAAAATTAGATGAAGGCCATCCATTCTCATTCTTTTTAATCTAAATATAATCTATGTATTTCAGGATCATGATATGAAAACCTTTTATAACAAACATGATAAAGGAAAAACGCGTCTCAAGTTATACATGGTTCATTGCCGCAAAATATACCAATCATCTTCATTTGTTATCATTTAATCATCAACATTATCACTGATATTATTATTCGTATTATCATGTCCGTTAATATCACTTCAAAGTTATAATTATCATTATATCATCATCACTGTTATCATCATCACCATCATCATTCATTCAGTATCTATTTCCAATCGTTCTCCAATATCAATTTTATATTTTATATAATTAAGAATATATGAAAGGTAATAGTAATGATAATGGTGATGCTGGTAATCATGAACATTAGATCCGTTTTGTGAGATAATTTATGCAATTTTACACGCTAATCGCTACTCGATGATGGTGAAAGAAAGAAGTCGGGACGGTAGTTACTGTATACACGTACTTTATTACACTATAGTACAAAAGATTCCCCATCGGACGGGCCAACGGTCTTTTGAAATAGGTTCATCTATTGAAATTATGACAATAATCACGACAGCGGATATGGGGAACTATTCTCTGAGCGCCTCTCCCATTCATTGTTGTCTGTGGCGAACCCGCTGAGCATGCCATTGTCAATTATTCTCTACACGGGTGAGTGATCTTGCTTTTTCATGATCATAGGCGCGGCCTGGGCAATGACTAAGAACAGTTCGATGAGTATCAATGCCAAGTAAACCTGAAAGGTCAATAATGTTAAATTCTCTTGCTGGAGAAGACTATATCATGGCACTATTTGCTTTTGCTGTAGGCCAGTTGTGTACAACCTGATATAGATGATAAATAATAATTATCTTTCATCTATTTTAGAGTAATGATCTAATGTTAATATCATTCTACATAATCACCCTGAAGCTTACGGCCCCATATCTTCACCCGTGAAGTATTGAAATTTGAAGTTTAAATTATTGAACATCATGGCATCCTAGTATTGTACTGATTTTTACCATCACTGCAATATAGATAAAAACATAGAGTTAATTCTACTCACATTGATTTTACTTTAGAGCAAATTCAACCCCCCCCCCCCTTCCCTTCCCGCTACAACCTTTCTTTCATTCCCTTTCATTATTTCCTTACAAAAAATGATCCTAATTTCAATCACTATGATAATGACATAGATGATTTGCTGTTGACGATAATGATGCTGCTGATGATAGTGATGATAATCAAAACTGATGATGATGATGGTGGTGGTGGTGGCGGTGATGGTGAATGTGGTAGTGGTAGCCTTGGTGATTATGACAAATAAAAATACTGAAAGTTACGAAAGTCACACATTCAATGAATAATACCTAGACACATACTTTTAGATGAAATAAAAATCACACACAATTTGTGCAACTTGTAAGCCTCCCATTTAGTTTATTCTTATTTTTTTAACTGAATTGTGTCCGCTTATATTCCTTCTTGATGATGATTTAAAGCTTTTAAGTTTATAATTATATTGGTAAATCCCGGTCAGAAAAGTTCATGTCACCATTCCATTCCTGAGTACTATATAATATCAAGGAGATGATATCTCCTTGATTATATGAGCATGGCCCTAAAGTGATTGTGATGTGATAGGTATGAAATCAAATGTGTTTTATTGGAAAATTTAGCCCTTTTCACACATTCTTTTTTTTCCAGCGATTTGGCGACCGATCAAAATGTCTGTGTATTTTGAATTGGAAACCATCTATCGGGACAGACTTCAAGATGTAGGTCTGAATAACATTGCAACATACTTCGTTTGGTGCTCAAAAGGTTATTTCTAAAATAGAACATCATCGAGAAATGGTGCTTGATTCATGACATCTGAAGAAAAAAATCCGATGACCACTGCACTTTTGTAAACATTTTAAAATGCTTGTTAATACTCGACAAAATTAAAAAGACAAAATTACGTATTATTTACCAAAGTTAATCGAAGAGTTTTAACATGACAATTAGAACAATAAATTAAACACTACCCATGCAGAGAACGATCGAGATGAGAATAAAAACTTGATCAGATGATGTAATATACTGATAAGCTTTTTCTTTGTCTTCCTTTTTCCTCTTCGTATTCTTCCTCATCTCTCATTATTATTCTCATCCCTTTTTACTGCTCCCCCATTCTACATGTACGTCTGCTTCTCATTGGTAATTCTTCTTCTCCTCCTCCTTCTCCCACCTCATCGATTTATGAAGATAAAATTATAATGAAATAATAGAAATGTTTATGAAGATAATACTTATAATAGAGAAATGAAGATGATTGCGATTGTAACAGCGGTGATGACGATATCGATAATTATGAGAGGTCATAAACCATGTACAGCACAAAGTATCAGACGCAATTTCAAATATGATTACATGACGATTTCGATACGAAATATTAATCATAAATCTAGAACTAGTACATTAATATACACTTATTTTTGTAGAATAATGAAATCGCCGCTCAATATCGATAATTCTGATGATGACTAAAACAGAAAAGCATACGTGGGACAGTGTATTATAATATTGCCTCGAAAAATACCTGACACTTGATGGAATTCCGTGCTTATATCGCTCATTTCTCAGCACGAATTTCTTTCACAGGGCTATTTGGCAAATATTTTTCATTTATACAAACAAACACTCCGTTGGTAAATTTCATTGGATTTTGATCGAACTAATTTTCAGATCGTTACCACATTTGGTATTCATCTTCAATTCCGAACATTACGTTTAATACGTTAAACCAATTAAATGAAGTTACATACTTTAGTCTGTTATAAGTTGTTTATATGTACTCTCATACCCCGAGAGGGGATCGATGGGGTGAATAAAATGTAAATCTAAATCAGGGGCGGATCCAGCCTCCGCCACTGCATGTCTTCCCCTCTGTTCCCCTTTCACTCTTTCCCTTTTTCCCCTTTATTTCTCCCCCCATCGTCCACAAGATCTCTCTTCTTCTTTCCCCTTATTTTCTGTCTCTATCCATTTCCATTTTCAATTTGTCCCCCCTCTCCCGTTGATTCGATCCTAAATATCTTCCCCTCTCAAATTTCCATTTTTTTTCTCTTTCAACTGTTTTTCCTCCATATTTTTTCACCCTTCCTCTTCCTCCATCCCAATGTTTTTTTCTTATTTTCTCTCTGTTTCCCCTTCCTTTTCTCTCCCTATCCTTAGTTTTCTTCTTCCTCGTTTCATCTTCTCTTTTGGTCCCGCTTCTTTAAAACAAGGAGATAAAGAAAATTAAGAGACTATAATTATGTTATCCTGGGGAAATGGTTGCCCGTCCAAAAATTGAACAAACTATTTTTAACAGTTTCTAATAAATCTTTGATCTATCTATGCCTTATAGTGCCAAGCTGTTCCGGTCATATTCATTTCATCTTTCCATTTCCTTCTCTTTATTTTATTATTATTATTTTTTTTTTTTTTGGGGGGGGGGCTCCCGACACTTGTTTCAGATGCGAGTAATAATAAATATTCCAAGTTGACGTGAATTGTACGAATGGCTTGGGCCTACGAAACGAAAATGTGTGGAATCTTATTTTCCCCACCTAAAACATCATAAATTGACCCTCTTCCAATGCGAAAAAGGAGGTTTTCATGGTTATTGCAGCAAATTCGAAAGATCAGTAACGATTTATGACACGTGCGTGATTTTTGATTAAGCTACTGTGGCTTTATGAATGCACCCGAACTTCCATTATAGATGCGAACCATAGTTCAGAACAGTGACCCGAACTCTCCGATCCGACAATAAATATGAAGGCACGCCTTTGTTTTGGTCGTAGAGGGAGCTATTTAGAATAGATTCTCCGGTTTTTCGACAGAAATTAAGACTTGCAGGAAAGACGAACAAAAGAACGGTGGCATCAATGGGCCTTTGATGGCGGCCGTTCCTTTGAAGAGAAGGGAACGTTGGGCAGGAAAGCCGAAGCGAAAACCCGGATGCAGTAAAGACGGTATAGAACGGTGCATGGACTTTTGACAAGCTCCCTTAATTTCAAGAGGGGACACCACCCCCCACCCCCTAAAAAAGAGAAAATAAGAAGAAATAAAGAAAGGAAGGAATAAAGAAAGGAAGAAGAAAAGAAGTAAGAAAAAAGGAAAGAAACAAAAAGAAAGAAACAAAAAAGAAAGAAAGAAAAGGAAAAGGAAACGATGACAATTTAACTGAACAGCTGAAACAAGAAATTGAGTCAAAACCGATATAGAAAAGTAAAAAATTGCAGTTTTTACTATGGAAAATACACAAATTTTAAACTCACTCCCAATGCCGTTTTGTTCAGAAATACTTGACAACCAAAAAAAGTTGAAAATGAAGGACATTTAGGTCAGATCGCTCCATTATAATTAGAACAAATTTAATAAACATCTTGGCGTTGACTCAACAACGATGCTTCCCAGGGCGAATGGGATTTATTTATCACCGTTCATTATACAATAATGCAGTAATTCAAGTGTTACCGTTTCAAGTCAGTATATCACTTATTTTCATCTCGCTCCTCGATCGCACGATTGTTTAGTGAAATCACCATCCTGTTCATCGTTTCAAAGAGTGCTTAGAATCCGAGCTTTTGGGTCAGAATATCAATTTTTTGCTCGCGCTTCGCGCTCGTATCAATTGTTCAGATAGATACCCATCGTGATCATGGTCACAAAAAGTGCAGCTTTAGAATCTTCAGGTTTGGGTCCGAATATCAAAAATTTTCAGCTCGCGCTTCACGCTCGCAATGTTTAGTTAGATAGCCATTCTGTTCATGATTACCAAAAGAGCTTATTAGAATGTTGAATTTCTAGGTCAGAATACCAAAAAAAAATTAAGCTCGCGCTTCGCGCTCGCATCAATTGTTTAGATAGATACCCATCCTGTTCATGGCCCCAAAACTGCTTCAGAATCTTAAGGTTTGGGTTCGAATATCAATTTTTTAGCTCACGCTTCGTGCTTGCATTAAATGTTTAGACAGATAACCATCTTGTTAGGGTCACAAAAGTGCTTAGAATGTCCAGTTTGGGTTTGGAATAGCATTAATTTTCAGCCGCCAATGTGAAGACACCGTTCTAAGCATTGCGGTAGGATGTACCAAGATGTTTGTTACAGTCAGTAACCTTAATGAGAACTACTTTTTTGTCCGAGTGGGTTATTAGGATGATGATGTAACCGGTCCCCATATACATATAAAGTGGGCTTTACGTAGGCCCAACACGGCAGTGGCAAACTGGCAGTGAAACGGTTTTCAAAGAAGGTGGGGCTGCCATGCAAAAGATAACCGTAATCATATGGTCAATTTTACGTTTTTGTACAAAAAATTGTGGGGGCTAAAGCACCCCCCCCCACTTTCGCGGCCAACTACACCAACTGATAAGGAATGGTGGCACCTTTATTAGAGCCAGCTAGGTCTTGGAGCCTTACTCTTCGATGCTGATAACCAGATGGAGGTCACCCCGAAGTGGGTTCCAGGTTTCACGCGAGCCTAAAACATTTCCCACAGATTCGTGTGTAAAAGTAGCACTAAAAAAAATCAATAAAATAATGAAGATTAAATTTGGGGATCAAATGTTTACTACCAGCGGATAGGATATATAGCTGAAAACCCATATTTGACCAGAAAACCGTCCTTGACCGCCTCATTTTAAAAATATTTTTTTATAATAAAAACTTAACATTTGTACACGTTTTTATATCAAAACAAGTCAGTGTCTGCATCTGTACTTATTAAACAAGCTGTACATGTGTATCTCAAAAAAACATAAAGCGAGCGTGAAGTGCGAGTTGAAATTATTGGTACATAATAGTATTGACCCGAAAGGGAAATTTTAAGCACTGTCCAACATAAAAGAAAATTGTGGAGAGAATATTGACCTCACTTATGAGGCGAGGGAGAGCTGATTTTTTTTTTTAGATTTAGAGTTCAAACCGGGACATTTTTATCACTGTCGGTTAAGCACAAGCTGACAACTTTTGATATTTTGACTTAAAAGCTTAACATTCTGACTTGAACTTTAACATTTTCACACAATCTTATACAAAGAACAAGCTCAGATGCGGCTTATGTAATTTAACAATCTGTGTATCTTTTTGCAAGCGCGAAGCGCGAGCGGATTTTTTTATATATATTCTGAGGGAAATTTAAGCACTGTCCAACATGAAGGGTAATTGTGGAGAGGATATTTGTCTTACTAAACATTATGATGTGAGCGCGAAGCGCGAGCTGATTTTTTTTTTCAGAGTTGGACCTTAAACTGGGACTATCTATTCATTGTTGGTACAGACGTTAACGTTAACAGTATACAATTTGACATTATTTTGCCGACAAAAATAATGGAACTGATCAAAGACCGAGCAAGAACAAGGTACATGGAGCAGTAGGAACAGCCCTGCGTGACCCGACAGTTTGTCATTTTCCCGACAGGCGTCAGTCCAACAGACCTTGCGTAACAGATAATTTATGATTTTTCCAACATCTAAGACTCCGCATCTTTAATTAAACCTTGTCTATCCTTTTCTCTTATATCTCAGATTTTCTCCTTCCTTTTGTTTTCATTTTTCTTTTCGTTCCTTTATTTATTCATATATTTATTTATTTATTCATTCATTCATTTCCATCCTTCCTTCCTTCTTTCCTTCCTTCCTTCCTTTCTCTCTTCTTTTTATTTCATTTTTTTTTCTCTCTTTCTCTTCTTTCCATTTTTCTTTCCTGTTTCTCCCTTCTTTTTTTCCTCTCTTCCCTTTTCCAGACAGCAGCACTGATTTAACGACAATATCCAAATTAGCGGGGGGGGGGGGTTATCACACCCCCTCCCTTTAGCGACGGCCCTGTGTGTGTGTGTGTGAATGAGGGTACACTGCAAAAACTCTGGTGTTTATTTAACACCAGCCTGGAATCTATATATGTCCACACCAATGAAGTGTTAGACAACACCAGCTTCGTTTTGGTCTAACACCAGATAGGTGTTTACACAACACCAATAAGTATTAAAACAGCATCAGCTTGATTTCAAACTGGTGTTGTTTCAATACTTCTCTGGTGTGGACATTTATAGATTCCGGGCTGGTGTTAACTCAACACCGGAGTTTTTGCAGTGTATGCGTATGCGGAGTGAGTTTATAATGGGTGTGCGTGTGTGTGTGTTTTTTTTACATTACCGTCTCATTACCACCCTCTCTCTCTCCCCTCTCTCTGTCCATCCTTTTTTTCAATCTGTCTTTTAGCTGTGTCAACTTTCTCTCTCAGTAATCTTTCGCCTCATTTACTGTATCAGTTCACTACTCAGACCTTACAAATATTCCGACATCAATGAAATATATCATAGCCACTTCCTTATGCTACATGCATCCATTTATTTCAAGCTATATCAAGATTATCTCCACTGACTTCAATTTTTATTTTTTACAAATTATAAGGTTGACACGGTGTGACGTCACATTCTACTGCGCAGTGATTGGTCAATCAGTATCCCGTATTAGATATATTTGATCATAATTTGACCGGGCGATGGTCTCGTCGGAAGGTGGCAAGCGGGGATGGCAGGGTTTATCATCGACTGAGCTTAGATAGCTCCGGTTCCAGCACCTGTAAAAAGATCGGGAGAAATTGAGTATGATACATAATAAGAACATTGCGTGTGTGTTTTGCGAACTATGCTAATATATATATCTCTTGGCTTGCTTCGCGAACGAAGATTTATAAAGGCAGTCCACGTCGACTGCAGGCACGCATGTGACTCACAAGGCCAATACGTGATAGACAGGCCCGGCCACAGCGGCCGCAGTCAAAAGTCACGTTTGGTGTGGCTGCTGAGGCTTCGCGATTCTTTCTGCGGCGACGTTTCTCCCTCAGGTGATCTTTTCGGGATTCCTCGAAAGAAGAGGCAGCCTGATGGACTATATGTCGCCAGCTAGCACGGTCATCAGCCAGAGTAGACCACTGGCAATGATCGATATGGCATGTACCGAGGGACTTCTTCAGGATGTCCTTGAAGCGTTTCTTTGGAGCCCCTCTGTCACGATTGCCAGTAGAAAGTTCGCCGTACAGGGCTATCTTGGGCAGGCGATGGTCTTCCATTCTTGAGATGTGTCCTGCCCAACGGAGCTGAGTCTTCAGCAGCATGGCCTCGATACTGGGGATCTCCGCCTGTTCAAGGACCTCAACATTCGTGACATAGTCGGTCCAGTGAATGTTGAGGATGATCCGGAGACAGCGCTGATGGAAACGCTCCAGGAGTCGCATGTGGTGGCGGTAAGTTACCCACGACTCAGAACCGTACAGTAGGGTGGTGAGGACAACAGCTCTGTATACGCTGATCTTGGTGCCCCTTTTCAGATGCTTATTTCTCCAGACCCGCTTGTACAGTCTGCCGAAGGCACTGTTAGCTTTGGCCAGTCTGTTGTCTACTTCCCTGTCAATCTTGGCGTCTGAAGTAATTGTACATCCCAGGTAGGTAAACTGGTGAACGCTCTTCAACACAGTCTCGCCAATAGTGATGTGAGGAAGGCGGTACTCTTCCCGGGGTGCAGGTTGATGGAGGACTTCCGTCTTCTTCAAGCTGACTTCGAGTCCGAAGAGTTGAGCAGCCTCCGCAAAGCAGGATGTCAAGCACTGCAGGGCTCTTTCGGTATGGGCAACGAGGGCAGCATCATCGGCAAAGAGAAGGTCTCTAAATATTTGCTCACAAGTTTTTGTGTGGGCCTGCAGTCTCCTGAGATTGAATAGACTGCCATCGAGGCGGTAGCGGATGTAGACAGCCTCGTCTTCATCAAGACCTTCCATGGCCTGCTTGAGCATTACGCTGAAGAAGATACTGAACAGCGTCGGTGCAAGGACACAACCCTGTTTCACACCGTTTGTGATTGGGAAAGATTCGGAGTGATGGCTGTTTAACCTAACTTGGCCACGCTGGTTTTCATGCAGCTGGATGATCATACTGAGGAACCTTGGGGGACAACCGAGGCGTTCCAAGATTAGCCAGAGGCCCTTTCTGCTCACCGTGTCAAATGCCTTGGTTAGGTCGACAAACGTTATGTACAGTCCTTTATTTTGTTCCCGGCATTTCTCTTGGAGCTGACGGAGGACGAAGACCATGTCTGTGGTACCTCGGTTTGCTCTGAAGCCACACTGGGTTTCTGGGAAGTGGTCTTCTGCGATGACAGGTACTAGCCTATTCAAGAGCACTCGGGCAAAGATTTTTCCTGCGATGGACAGTAGAGTGATACCCCTGTAGTTTGAGCAGTCAGACCTTTCCCCCTTATTCTTGTATAAGGTAATGATGACTGCATCGCGGAGGTCTCCTGGTAGCTTGCCCTGTTCCCAACAACAGACAAGGAGTTCATGGAGCTTGTTGTGTAACACTGGTCCTCCACATTTCCATATCTCAGGTGGAATTCCATCAACTCCTGCTGCTTTGCCACTCTTCATCTGCTCAATGGCTTTTGTAAGTTCTTGCAGAGAGGGCGGTACATCCAGTTCCTCCTTGACTGACAGCTGGGGGATGCGGAGGGTTGCTGAGTCCTGGACAACCCGGTCAGCTCCAAAGAGTGCCTGGAAGTGCTCAGACCATCGGGTAAGGATAGATGTCTTGTCTTTGAGGAGTGTCAGTCCATCCGCACTGCGTAATGGACTCTGAGCCTGGTGTCTGGGGCCATATAAACAGCCCTGATGGCTTCATAGAAGCTTCTGTAGTCACCAGCATCGGCGTACTGCTGTGTTCTTGCTGCAAGTTTGGTCCACCACTCATTTTGCATCACACGAAACTTACGCTGGAGGTTGTTGCAGATGTGACGGAAGGCAGCTTTCTTCACAGGACAGGACGGATGTGACAGGTGGGCCTGGTGGGCCGATCTCTTCTTTTCCAGCAGTTCCTGGATCTCTTTGTTGTTTTCGTCAAACCAATCTCTGCTCTTCTTTATGGAAAACCCGATAGTTTCCTCAGATGACTGCAGAATGGAAGCTTTAAGCGAGTTCCATAGTGTTTCAGGAGAAGGATCCTCTAGGCAGCTGTTGTTTTCAAGCTTGGCCTGTATGCCTACCTGGAACTCAGCTTTCACTTCAGCTGACTGTAGCTTGTTGAGATCAAACTTTTTCCTGCGGGGGCCTCCCTTTCTTAGCTTAGGTTTGAAATGCATCCTGAGTTTGCAGCGCACTAGGCGATGGTCAGTATGACATTCTGCGCTGGGCATCACTCTGGTGTGAAGGATGTCGTTTAGGTCACGTCCACGCACTAAGACATAGTCAATGAGGTGCCAGTGTTTAGAACGAGGATGCATCCATGTTGTCTTGAGACTGTCCTTTTGCTGGAAGACGGTGTTGGTAATGACAAGTTGTTGTTCCATGCAGAGCTCCAGCAGCAAGCGTCCGTTGTCGTTACACTTTCCAACACCATGCCTTCCGAGTACTCCTTTCCAGGCGACATCATCCTGTCCTACTCTAGCATTAAAGTCGCCGAGAATTAACAGCTTGTCGTCTGCAGGGGTGCTTTGGAGAAGTCTGCGGAGTTCCGAGTAGAACATGTCTTTTTCTGCAGGATCGGCTTGAAGAGTCGGAGCATACACACTAAAAAGTGTTGCATGCTGCTTGTTCTTTAGAGGCAGGCGCATGGACATGATGCGGTCGGAATGACCAGTTGGTAGGTTTTCCAGCTTGGAGGCGATGGAAGATTTGAGCATGAAACCAACGCCAGCTAGACGTCTTTCCGTTGCAGGTTTCCCTGACCAGAAGAGGGTGTATCCAGCGCCCTGCTCATGTAGGCTGCCTTCTTCTGAGAAGCGGACTTCGCTTAGGGCAGCAATGTCAACATCAAGCCTTGATAGTTCATGCGCGATAAGAGCAGAGCGACGTTCCGGTCGGTTGCTGTCAGTTCGGTCAAGCATAGTTCTGATGTTCCAGCATGCTA
Source organism: Lytechinus pictus (assembly GCF_037042905.1). Taxonomy (NCBI): domain Eukaryota; kingdom Metazoa; phylum Echinodermata; class Echinoidea; order Temnopleuroida; family Toxopneustidae; genus Lytechinus; species Lytechinus pictus. The sequence continues at coordinate 6,194,058 of NC_087252.1, forward strand.
GTTTCAGTGTTTGTACACCCTTACAGGTGGGTGTGTACCTTTTTTTCTTTGTTGTTGTTCGACCGCGTGAGAAGATGCCCGTTGACCGCGGCTAGCCAACTGGGTGATGAGAGACGAGCTTTGGTTAGGCCACCTTTTCTAGGCCCCTCTCCGTGTGGAGCAAGCAGTGCTGTCCCTAGATAAGGCTGCTCGGTCGTTCAGGGTGCTGCCGAATGATGCCGTCGTCTCTGGGTCAACATCAGGCGACCAATATCCTGAACCGCCTGCATGCAGGATTGGAACTGCGGCTTCCAGTGACATCTTCCACCTGCCGATTTCGCCCCTATCCCGTCGCTACAGGGCTTGGTAAGTTTGGTGGCGTTTTGGACATGGACATGTCCTTTATGCCTGCGCTATTGAGGTTTAAAGTGGAGTACAGTGTGCGCAGTCCTGGCCCCACCCTTTACACCCGGGGTTCATCTGCCATAGCCTAGCTAGCTGGGACGGTGACAGTGACGGTGACGGTGACGGTGACGGTCACAGACGGTGACATATATATATATATATATATATATATATATATATATATATATATATATATATATATATATAGTGGTTCTGACTCTCGCCTTTCAAACAGAGGGTCGTGGGTTCGAATCCTAACCATGGCGTGTTTTCCTTCAGCAAGAAATATATCCACACTGTGCTGCACTCGAACCAGGTGAGGTGAATGGGTACCCGGCATGCACTGAGCGCCGGTGATGGTAGCTCGAGCTAAAGCCGGGGTAATAATAGCAGCGCTTTGTATCCTGAGGCAAAAGGCGCTTTATGAATACAGCTATTATTATTATTATTATATGAATATATATAACATGACAAGAGGAGTGGGCTTGGATATGACGTCACAAAATTAACACTTAAAACAAGTTTTCATAACTCTTATCCAATTGGATAGATCTTTGCCAAACCTTCATCAATAAAATTCTCTTTTTTGTACTGCTTTTTATTGAAACCAACTCTTTGTCAGAATGAACGGAATACCATGTAGAATTACCCTCGCAATTATAGTTATTGGCCCATTTTCCAAATGACATCTAATATCCAAAATATTATAAAATCTTCGTTTACTAACATCGGATGCTCACAAAGTAACATATCTGTCTAATGAATTGCTTATCCATTTTCGAAAAAAAGTGATTAATTGCATCTGGAATCATCATGCCCCTAGTTCCAGCTACAAACACAAATAGAGGGGTTACTTTAATCACCGGTGTCAGTAAAGCTCCACGTCAAAGAACAAATAAAGAAGAATGGAAGAAAAGGTGAATAATGATATAATTTGTTTTAAATTGTGTCAAAATCTATCGAAAATTCGATTTTCATTTTTTTTTAATGCAAATATTTCGCCCATTTCCCAGAAAGAAAAACCAGTAAGACCAGTAAGAATTTTTACTGGTTTCCAGTAGAATTTTACTGGTTTCCAGTATATTTTTACTGGGCCAGTTGAGGTTTAACTGGACCAGTAAAAATCAACTGGAGACCAGTTCCAAAAATTGCATTCCAGTTGAAGCAATTAGTAATACCAGTTAAATTGTTTTTCATCAAACTGGTGTTTCTGGTCCAATAAATGGTTTCCAGTAGATTTTTACTGGTTTCCAGTATATGTTTACTGGACCAGTTGATTTTAAACTGGACCAGTAAAAATCAACTGGACCAGTTAAAATGAACTGGAGACCAATTCAAACAATTGCATTCCAGTTAAAGCAAAGTAGTAATACCAGTTAAATTGTTTTTCATCAAACTGGTGTTACTGGTCCAATAAATAATGACTTTATTTCAAGTCAGATCATTTGACGAATTATGAAAAATGAATCTTGCAATTCAAAAAAAGTTATTATCGTTATCGTTGTTATCATCATTCTTCTTATAATTATCATAATTATTGGTATTATGATTATTATGATCAGTGTTGTTATCATTCTTATTACTGTTATCATTGTTATCGATATTGTAATTATTATTATTAATATTATCATAATCATCAAGTATTAACATTATCATTAAAATAATTATTTCCTCTAATTATAATTAAGATCAAAGCAAGATATATTCCTCTGATATAGTAATGTGGTCTAAAGTAATTAATTGTTTGAATTTGAACTGGTCAAGATCAGTATACCAGTAATTCTGATGATGCTGATCACGTGGTTTACCTCATTTGCATATATCCTATTTCAAAAAGAAAAATCAGGATTTAGAATGGAATATACTTGCAATGGCACTCATTGCTGTTTAAAAACTTTCCAAATAAGTGTGTGAACTAATTCACAATGAAAATGTGTAATTTCATATATCACATTTAAAATAACTGCCGAAAGATTAAATTACTAACCATCTTTTCCATCACATTTCACTGACCATGGTATATACAAAATCAAAGGCATGTAATAAATTGATCCAGTAAGACCAGTACGAGGACCAGTTCGACCAGTTCGAGGACCAGTGAGACCAGTAGAAAATACCAGTAAAGACCAGCTTGAATTGGATACCAGTATGAAGTCCAGTGAGACCAGTAACAACCACCAGAAACAAGACCAGTATAAAATTCCAGTAATTCAAGACCAGTTTAATTTTTAACTGGACCAGTGAAATTTTAACTGGACCAGTATGACCAGTTAGACCAGTAAACCGATGTTCCAATTTCAACAGTTACCAGTTAAAATTCTACTGGTTTAACTGGTCCAGTAGAACTGTTTTTTCCTTCTGGGTTATTTCGCTCGTACGCAACTTAAACCCATAATACTCACCAGCACAGTAGGCTACACGGCCTCCCCTCCTCTTGCACCAACAATTAGGAACAGTGGCACATGCTAAGATCGGGTTGAAGAAAAAAAGAGGAAATTATCAATTCATCATGCAATTAATATCAATTAATTGGTACAACTAGCGCGAGCAGTAGTATACCGGCAGGTTTCAGAATCTTCTTTCCCAGACAGTTCCGTGAACATTATACAATTGCAAAGTGTCGTAGCAACAATATGGTACTAACTACGTCTAAATCTTAAAAAAAGACAAATTAATTTAATGAAATAGCTTTATAACTGTAAGTTTGTGGTTCAGATCATTTGTTTTATACCTTACAAAGATCATCGTATTTGTCTGTATTTCGCCTTTATCATGTTTATAAATCGGAAAATAATCATTAATTGATTTAAAAGTAATCACAATGGAAACTTAATTGTTTTCAAATGGGAAAAAAAAACGTAGAAATGTAACAGGAATCACGTTTGTATTTTTTCATCGTCTGTCCCCTCTTGTAAGCTACAAAGTAATCTTGCATGACGGGATCCCTCTTCATGAACTCGACGTCGAAATCCTCATCGCCGTCGGTCTCTTCGAACTCGAAGGCCATGGCTACCACCATCATGGCCATGAAAGCAATCAGTACCTTGGAAACCATGGTCTAAAACAAAAAGAGATAGCAAAGGGGATATAAGACGAGATCCTTCTCTTACCTCCTTTCTAACTTTTATTATCATAAAATCATTCATTTGTCATTAGCCTTTCCGAGATTCTTTATGAAGAACTTCTATTAAAAACCACAAATATACGAGATAATGTCGAGAAACTGTTACAACAAAGTTTTTATTTATTCATGTTGGCTTTATAACAAAATATGAATAACACAAAAAAGGGACACCATCAAATTAAGTGAGTATCAACTCTGGATAAAAAGAAATCAAAAAGGCCAACTTTAAATCCCTATCTTCCTTTTTGTAGACCATTATGCAAAAAACAAAGAGGTAAAAGAAACAAAAATACCCTCGTGTTTTTATTATTATTGTTATCATTATTCATTTTTGGATTTGCTTTTTGTTGTGCTAACCCTATTCATATATCTTTTTCTTATCAAGATACCAACATTTAAAGGAAACAAAAACCATTCTGCCTGAAATTTACCCTTGATTAAAACCTAACATTTAAACATATGTATTTCTTTAATGGGTGAAGTTTAGAATACCAATAGTCCATAGTTGCCAGTTTCCTTTTTGAAGTGGTTTTTATTCCCTCAGACTACGAAGAGGGGATCCACCAAATACTGAAGAGAAGTTCAGGAAGTTATAAGATAAAAATTATTCAATGTCTCTCCGAAAAATGAAAAAAAAAAACCGAACAGTACGTATAATAGTGAATCGTCCTCTGATCCCTGTGGATCTTCAGTACATTATAACAACTATGCCAGTGAAAAATGCTATTATTTTCATGAAAGGCTTTCCTGAGCAGTTTAAAACTCTCTTTTAGAATTGGCGCATTAAGATGGAAAGATATTTAGCCGATGTCGTCATTGAGATAGGTACAAAACTATTAGAACGCAATCATTTTATATCATCATGTTCTTAATATATGTGATTTGTTAATTTCAATATAAATATATACGTATATAGATTTTTTGGGGTATACTTCACTGGTGTCTACATAATCTTCATTTTCCCCTTTGGCCCTTTAATTATTCTGTTGAATATATTCAACGAATTTGGAAGTATATTCCAAAAACTTTACGGACTGAAAATATGAAAAAATAAATAAAAGGTGATACTCACGATTTTGTGAAAATGTCTGTCTTGATGATAGTCGTTGTCTTGAAGGGTGCTTGTTGACTGCCTTTGTTCTTATTCTTTCGAGTCATAGGATCTCTTCCCTTATATACATTTTATCTGGTCACGCATGGTTGACCAAATTTAAAGAAAAATGGCAATAAACCTGACATTTTGATTGAACCTTCTTTAATTAAGGTAGTTAAATGCTGCTTAAGTCATTACCCATTGAAATCAATTTGTTTTGGTTTGTTCGTTTTTGTGTTTCTTTCTCTCTTTTGATGTCTTGACCGAGCATGACCAAAGGGTAATACGTCATCTACAGACAATTACAGTTTTTTTTTTTTTTTTTTTTTTTTTTTTTTTTTTTTTTTAACAAAAAAAGGATTATATGCTGCTTTACTCTCATTATCTGGGTGATTCCATACGTGTCGTACGGGACATTTAGAGAACATTTGACAGTTTTTTGACAAGAAAAACAAAAAATATTCCAGTAACTAAAGGTGATCATCAAGTACTACCAGAGTGTTAGAAAAACCAAGACTTAACATGACTTGAATTCACATCCTGTATAATACAGATTTAAAATAGTAATGTGTCGTACGGACGCAGAAAAAGTGGCTTTTTTCGAAACCTCAAGTTTGTACTCTAAAGTCAGTGAGTTGGACGGATAATTTTCATAGAAACTGAACTCAAATTGATATTCAATTACCCAAGAACAAACACATCTATGAAAGAAAGCAAAATAAACATTCATGAATAAATAAAGCAAATTACAATTTTCGAGAACATTGTGGCGTACGGGACACTCAAAATGTGTCGTACGGGACACCTCTAAATTGAAGCCAAACTTTCTTACTTTATGTCTCTTTGACTTCTTCAATCACTCTATTTGGCTGATGATAATGATAGTCCTATCAAACTAAAGACATTCATTATGTTAAAAACCGCTTTTGGCTGAATATTTCTGTCAATATATCATAAACAAAATAATTTGTCGTACGGGACACTTGTGTGTCGTACAGGACACTTCTGTGTCGTACGGGACACTTGTGTGTCGTACGGGTCCCTTGTGTGTTGTACAGGCACTTGCGTGTTGTACTGGGCAGTCTGAATAAAACAATGAACTTTTATCAATTAGAAGGGGAGCATTGCCCCTAAATTCTTCCTTTTTAATGAAGTCTTTTAATAAGTAGTCATTCAGGACAATATAATTAAATAACCTCAATATATACAATCGGGAGCAATTTGTTTTCATTTTTTTTTCATGGGAAATGTACAAGGGTTTGCAGCATTTTTTCCAAGCTGAAGAACTTGAGGTTTTAGTGAATTAATTGATGATTTCCAATACACTATTTAAACAATGAATGAATGAAACTGTTTGTGTAAATTATGGGGCTAAAATGTTATAATTTTTTCATATAAAATGTATAAACATGATTTATGTCACAACTGTCAATTATAATTCCACAAAAATATTTGTTTCTAAAGAAATGCGGTTCTACTTTTTCAAACCTTTCTGCATTTCATGAAACCATATGGTTTGTCTTATTTTCCAGATTTTTTTTTACAACTTGAAAAAAGTAAGGAGTTTCAATACTGTATATAAAAAATTAGTGATCATCAAGGGAAGTCCAAATAGTTGATTGATATGTAATTTTTTTACATCTTATAATAATTCCATGCAAGAGGAAGTCATCTTCACGGCTAGGGTGAATCAATTATAAACGTTTTCTTTTCATGCTCAGTGACAAAGAAATTAACCTGCTCTGACCAGTGAAAATCACCAGTTTAGCTGAAGGGATTCACAAAAGAATACACCTACATGACATCAATTAAAATGATTAGAATCACCTATTTCATGTTCTATGGAGATAAAAAAGTATTTTTTCAGTTCACTTTATGTCAAATCAATTACTTGAATTAAAATAGGCCTACTATTTACAGTTTCTGAATCAAAATCCTGCAATTAAATGCATTATATATTGTGTGTCGTACGGGACAACTTTTAATAGGACAATTATTGAAAAATGAAGGGCTGTGATTACATCCTTATGGGATAAATCGATCACCCATGGGTCGAAGAAAGAGAAACTGATATTGTGAAATTGCATCATCAAAAATAAAATTGTAGGACAAACTTTTGCATCTTTATGTGTCGTACGGGACATTGCCAAAAATAGGTTCGGAAAAATCAGGGCTGCCCCTATTAGGGATCATGAAAATGTTGTAGATATAATTTGGAACCATCAATGATACATTATTCCATTGACCTGCAATATTTTCAATCTTCTCGTGCTTTGCCAATAATTGTTTCAGGCAGTGTTTGTACTTGACTATTTAATTAGCAAAATTATTGAAAATTCCATTATTCTTCCCCAAAAAAACTATATCTGATTTCACTTTTGGTTAAAACTCATAATTTTTAAAAAATTTAGGTATCATAGTAAAATATTACACTACTTATGACTTATTGAAAGCATGTTGAAATTTATGATATTTTTGAAGTTCTAGTGTGGAATCGCCCATCTCCATCTACCCATTCTCCCCCCACCCCTCCACCTCCATCTCTGTCCCCCTCTCTCTGCATTATATCTTTTAATTGTAATTATAATCATCAGATGTTTCTCCCTCTCTCACGGCCCCGGTTTCATAAAGCACATCTTCGTAGTCACGGTTATTTATATAAACAAATGCACTGGGCCAATCAGATGGGAAGATATCAGTAGCGTACAACAAATTAATGCTGGTGAAAGTATAAACTGGCCTTTTGTTTTATCATACTCCCCAAAGCGACAGGGTGAAACGTTGAAGGCGATGTTAGGAAATAAATGAAAGAAAGTTCTAGAATAGTGGAATAAAAGCTACTTGAAATTATCACTAAAAAGATATCAGAAAAGAAGAAAAGCATATAGAAAAAATATATATAGATGTGTAGATATAAAATAGAAAGAACGAACGAAATGTACATAGCTTAGATAGAGATAGAAATATGGATGGAAGGGTAGATAGATAGACGAATACATAGATAAGAGTGAAAGAAAAATAGAATGGCAGAGAGATCGAGAAGATGGGAGGGGATGTGATCGGAAGTGACCAGTAGTAACATCTTGATAATTAACTACTTATATTGTTGTATTTTATATTTTATCCCTGATCGTAAAGGGTCTTTTAATAAAGAAAGAAAATAAGACATGTCCATTCATCAATTCACATGAAATGAGCAGTTCAACTAATTTAGACTGGAGGCAGAGGGCAGGAATTACCATCACACACATCAATGAGCATTGAAGTACATGTGAAATACAGTATTAGTTTTCTTATATTGGTATTTCTAATACCATGACCACTGATCGTTGACGGTGCAATTAGGAAGTAGGCTTTGATGGAAATGCCAACGTATATATTCTTTTTGCCAAAGAAATCGGCGCTCATGCGATGAAAATGATGTTGATTTAAAAAATAAAACGAAAGCAAGTACAGTAATATTCCAATGCGATTTCCATATACATTCCTTTCTTCTTCTCTTCTCCGTCTTTTTCTACATTCCTCCTTTCTCCAATTTCCCTTTCTCTTTATATCATCTACACTGTAAAAACTGCGGTGTTAAAACTGACACCAGTTGGTGTTAATAGAGGACCACACCCCGAGGTGTTAAAATTACACCCTAGAGATTAAAAATAACACCAAAGCGTGTAAATGTAACAACCAACGGTGTTGTAATGACACCTATAGGTGTAAAACTAACACCACCAATTCAACACCGGTGTAAAATAACTGGTGTGGTCCTCTATGTACACCGGTTAACACCACAGGTTTTGCTGTGTATATTCCTCTCCCTCTTCTTCCTCCCCTCACCCTTTTCTTCTCTCCTTTTTATACTCTATTCTTCTTCTGTTCCTTTGTCCCCCTTTCCAATCATGAAGACAATCATGCCTGTCTTGCGGATCTGCTTTCTTTTCTTGAGTTTGTAAATGAAAAGATAATTTGCATGAGACTTCAGAACACTACCAATATTTGGGTATAATAAAAGAACACGACCTGGAGATAACTGCATTGATTTTTCTTCGTTTTTATTAGGATATAAGGATATGTAATATCTATATTCACATACATATCAATACATTATTCAAATTGAAATTCTGTGTTATCTCCGCACACACTTCTGTGCGACAAAAAGAATTCCATGTCACGCAGTTGACACAGTCAAACACCCGGGGCCGGTTTCATAAAACTTGCTATAATAACAAATTTACAATAACGGTTTCAAGCTTCTGAAATCATTCGATTTGATTGGCTGACAGTAAACTTGTTACAGAATTTGTACTTTTGTTGTTATAACAAGTCTTTTTAACACGACACCCAGTTGGCGTTCACTTCCTGGTGAAAGGATCAACTCTGTGTAATATAAACACAACAGCAAAAGTAAGTCCTCATATTATCAAGATTTACCTTATTTTGTGAATGAAAATGGTTTGAGTAACGTAAGTAAGTGTTCACAAAATAATTTGCCATATAGTATTAAATTTTGTGTAGAGAGACTGACTAATAATTGAACAATGAGATTGACCGATCAAGTCATTCACAATGGAGTATTGATCAAAGACAAAATGTCACTTTCTAAAAGCCACGAGTGCCATGGAGGAAAGGAGTTGAGGGTGATAATATGACTGCAACTTGCAAGGCTATTTACTGTTTTTTATTATAAGAAGTTATCCATGACTGTGACTTTTGAAAAATGACAATTTGCTCTGAATGCATGGTCAGTCATGCAACGTTTCCTCGATGAGGTTATGACACTCCTGCCCGATCATTCTGCTCATGCATGTCCAGTGCAGGAATCTCCCAAAACTCGTAGAAGATGCAGGACAATAATTTTTTTTTCACATTTGACACAAAGACATCTCCAAAGGTTTACAACAACAAAAAATGTGATAATCATTACTGGATCTTCAACAAAATTCAACATCAAAACAATGGTTTACATCATTAGCATTGTACATACTATGTGCCCATCCAATGGTCGTTGACCCTCAGTTGGTAATGCCATCACTGTCTATTGTCCACAAATGATTAAGGTCTTGGCACATGTACAGTGCGTATAAAAAGTAATCAAAATAGAGCTCTACAGAGTTAAAAAAAAAGTTAAGAAGAGTCATGCTTAAATGCCAACTCGCACATGATATAACACACATTCTCATAGACAAATTTGGCATATCTGCATTGACCCTTGACAATCAACCCTCTCCATTGGATTACATGTACTTGTACAAATACCACATTTTCATACATGCATCATTCCTATGCAAGCGGGAACACTAGAGTAATGACATCACCGATAGAGGGCCAAACACATAATTTGGCAGTGGATTCATTCTGTACAACACATCAGTAATGAATATTCATGAAATAAATTGATAATAAATGCCTCACCCCATGGTTCATAGGCTTTGTTTTAAGATAATATCAAAAGACTCAAATACTACGTTTCTCTCTAATTTTGTTATTGTCACATTGATCACAATCAAATTTCTGTACACTATATGCATTTCCCATAGACCCCAGCCAAAGTTACCTTGGGCATAGGGCTCAATGAGTTCAAGTGATATGTTGACTTAAACCTACATTTATTAGCTGCATCCCGACATCAATAGCATTTATAATACATATTGAGCAAATATGATGCCCTGGCAATTCAGGAACCCCATTAAAAAGAAAATTGATTGCAACTATAATCATATACCCAGATTAATTCAATTAAAGCAGGCCTGGGTTAAATTAAGCCCCGACTTCAGAAAACGGGCCACTTAGTCTATACAGGTAGATGAACTGTTTACGAATCAAATTTTTATCTGAGAAAGTAAAACATACATCTAGACAAGAAGGAAATTACAACAGAGCTTTAGGTTACATTAGAATTTAGTATACATGGGTATTAAACCATGCGTAGTGTTGATCAAATTGCAATAGGACCAAATAGTCAACCAACTGCAGTAGTTCTAGCCCGTGTAGTGTTATCTGACTATCTGAGAAGTATAACAACTGCTTGAAGGTTAAATTAATATAAAGAATTTATGAATGTTTACTCTTTAAGAGGGAAGGCAGGTAAATACTGTAATATTATTTATTGCGTTTCAGCAGTGTCATATATAATCATGAAATACATGTAACGTGAATGCAAACAAATAGTTATATAATGCAGCAGGCAAATACATACAAGACAAGTTAGCGGGAGAGGATAGTGCTAACTTTTTACATCTATAACATGTTTCATGTGGGTAACATGTTTAATTATCAATATGATTTATTACATATTTGATATGGGTTATGTCATATGGGGGGAAAAACTTGACTTTTTTTAATGCTTAATTTTCCCAACTACAGTCGGCAACCATTGCCAACGCTGGCATGCTACTATTAACCATAGGCAATACACCACCTGAATATTTAGTGATTTTAATATTCCAACTCATTTTTCATATTAACACTCTAATAATAATCATAAAATTGCATGTGTCACACAAATGTTTGGCTTCATTCTATCACTGAAGAAATTTGATTTTCTAAGTAAATCATAATATTATTCATAATTTTCTGTTTTGCGATAAAACACAATACTGCAGACAAGGGCTTCATCAGGTAATGTAAGTCAACTTCCCATAAATCAAGTGTCCACCCAAGACAAGGCATTATCAGAGCAGCTAATGCAAATAAACTACATGTATAACATCTGTTATTTATCATTTCCTTAGTCAAATTTTTCCCAATTCGTACACATTTCTGTTGTCAGTAAAGATTTTACCTTTCAAAATTTACATACTGGTTGATCTCGGGGGAGGGGGGACCACTTGCAGCTGTGAAATCTAATTCAACTCAAAAGTGCTGAATTGAATCATTCTCAGATTTGAGTGGCTATGTGTGTAAATAGACATAATCGTATGAGGGGGAATACAGAGCTAGCAAACATCATGAAAATTATAGTGCCCCTCAATTTTATACTTGAACATGAGAACACGTATGTGTGTCATGAATTGAAGACAATGAACTGAAGATCCAAGGACATATGTAAGCAATCAAAATTTACGACTTTGAAAAGCAAATATTGAACATATAACCAGAGTGGTTTGGGTTTTTCGTAGTAGAAATCGGCATAGATAATTGTTATCATTTGTCTACAATTCTTGAAGAAAAGCCAGAATGTGGGAACATTCTGCTATATTTTCATTTGTTGCAAAGACATTAATCTTGATTGCAGGAAATATATTGGCATTGCCAAAATGTTGCAACATCTATGACCCTTTCACATATTACTGTGTAATAATTCATTCAGCTTCAGTGTAATCGTTTTCAATGGATCGTGCTTGCATATTGTAGACTGCTTCCAAATTGGAAGTTCCTATCATTTTGATGGTGTTAAATGGCTGCAAATTTAATCTGTATACATCCAAGTTTCAAAGGACTAGCATTGCCTATTAAAAGTCTATAAACCAGCAAAAAAGGTATGACCTCAAAGAGTAGCGTTACACAGCAGTACGTGAAAGGGCCTACTGGAGACATTCATATTTCCAAGAAAAAAAAACTGTCTTGGTATTTTTATGCTGAATGTTAACAAAGCAAATTACAAAGTTAATTGAAAACACACTCATAACACTATTGTTGACACAGAAAAAGGTAACACATGACATAAAAGTTGTTATAAAGAATAAGAAAGAGCAAAACATACATGTAGATGCATTATTCCAAAATGAATTGAGTAGATTCATTTCATTTTGTCTTTGAAATAACTATTTCAGATTTACAAAGAAAATGCTCTTAAAAACTTGGCATTGCAAATTCCATCTTTTTTTAAAAATTTTAAACAGTGCTGCAAGAGTCTGTTGAGATTACTAACCCCCCCCCCCCCCCCCCCGGCCAAACAAAAATAATGCACTAAACTAGGGGCAAAGGGAAACTTGCCCCAAGAAAAAAAAAATTCCTTGTGTTAAGTTGCAAAATTAGCAGATGGATTCAGAATAAAGTATCACGAGGTATGAACAAAAGAAGGAAAAAGTCACCCAATTCAGAAAATATTATATTATCTATCACTCCATTCATTTTTTAGATAAGACATTTTTTACCGCAAAAAACAAATAGAGCTCACTGGCACTCTGTGAGCAGTTGTCAGACTTACTGGCCACAATACCCACAGAATATGTGAAGAAGTTGATGGGTGACTGATGAAGAAGACATAGAAAGGGTTAACCAATATTTGCCGGGTCTAACCCACTTCCGAGAGATAGTATTGCTCAAAAGATGTAAGAAAATTGCTAGGAAAATAGAACAGGGAAAATGCACCTGGTTAGACAGAGCACAGTTAACTAAAGGGTAAATTTATGAAATCCATGTCATTCAATATGAGAAGCATTTACAGTTATTATGGGTGGATTCCACTATGACCAAAGCATCATGACTGCTTTGGTGAGGCCGACATCGTTATAGTTGAAGTAGCAGAGACCGGCAAAAGATAATGCTGAGATGGCGGTGAGGGAGGCATTTGCGACCTTTGACATCGTCTCGCCGTGGATGTAATCCAAGAAGACCTGCTCCATTCCCCTGTGGAAAGGATCGCGTAAAAAGAGAATGACGTGATAAAAGAAATCTACACAACAGAGTTTGTAAATTGAAGACAAGGTGGCCTACTGCAATGAACTTACCATAAAACTCCTACTATTAAACAAATTGCTGATTGCCTGACAATATTAATAATCAAACATTATCCCATAATCTGACCAAGTACCATTATCTACTACTACTTTTTCTACAAACACTACTACTACTACTACTACTACTACTACTACTACTACTACTACATGTACTACTACTACTACTAATTCTACTACTACTACTACCACCACCACCACCCCTTCACTTCTAATACTACCACTGGGACTACTGTTTAACTAAGAGTGCATTACTACTCCTACTACATGAAGTACATGTAGTACTGCATGTACTATTACTACTACAACTACTACTACTACTACTACTACTACTACTACTACTACTACTACTACTACTACTACTACTACTACTACTACTACTACTACTACTACTACTAAGACTACTACTATTGCCACTAAAATTATTACGACTACTACTACTATTTCCGATTCTGATATTACTCTAAAATTCTTGCATCCTTACCAATGACCATGTAACACAAGGCTTGCAGCGAGGGCATAGTCTAATGCTGGGTTCTGAATGAGGAAAGCAGCTGGGATGATCCCTATCAGACCAACGGATAAAACTCTCTCAGCATTCCAGTGCTTGGATGGAAGTAAACCAGCACCTACAAGAGAAATAAAAAGAACACACGCTTTTTACTGGTAACAATTGTACTTAGCTGTATTGCTCTAGGAAAAACTAAACAGGATTTAAATTAATTGATGTTTGGTATTACTTTTGAAAGTAAATGCAAAATATGGATTCCAAACAGACCTACAAATATAACTCTCTCAGCATTCCAATACTTGGAAGGAAGTCTTCACCTACATTGCACAAGAGCATGTGAAAACTTTAATAATACTTTTACTGGTCAAAATGAAAATTTTGCAATAGCTGCATTACCTGCATTGCTTTATGAAGAATACGATAAATTGAAGTCTGGAGTTAATAAAATGTGGAATTTTGACATTATACTGTGCATGTGGTTTCATGACTGCCTTTGCAGCCTATTTCAAATCGGGAAGAGGTATTCATACACACAAAAAGTATCCAGACTAACCCAATAAAAAATACTTTGAGCCAAATTCATCCCATGAAACACATCTCAATTTTGCAATACTGCATCCTAACTGTTTTAAAAATATTTATTCATATCATAATCTGGTAATTAATTTGAATAGGGCCTATTGAAATGCACTTGAGGGGAAAAGGGATTTACAAAAACTTCCTTTTGTTAATAAATGAAAATATGCAATTTTACATTGCCGTAACTAAATTTTGGCATAATTATAATGTTTCTTAAATAACAACTTTCCTTCTTCGGTGTTCTCGTTTATCCTGTGTTCTTCTGTGACATAATGCAATTTTAGAAAACAACTTTTCATACAGATAAAGCTTGACAAACAAAGCAAACAGGTTTGATGGGCAGATGTTTTTTTTTTAAATACACATTTGGGAGAGTTGGCTTTGATTTTCAGGGTTTTGCTGCTTAATTTGTATTTGTATTTTTTGGGGGGGGGGGACGGGGGAGGCCTGAAAATTGCATTTTCTATGAAATTCCATCAATCCTATGTTTTTCTTGAATTCTGTTAATGGAGGAAAGCTGGGGTCTCTACCTCAGAAAATTATATTGACTTTATGGACTTTGGCTGATGCAGACGATTTCTGACCTTAATAGTGGAAAGATAATATAGAAAGGAAGAGAGAGAAAATTGGCATTCTTTCTACTTACTGTTATTGTGGTGGGTGGTGTGAAATGTGTTCAGCATGGCAGGTGAATTGGCTTGGTATGGCGACTTCAGAAATGCACTGCTCATCAGGCGTGGACTTGTCAGCAGCACTAAGATGAGGGATACAAAATTGAAAAATTTGGCTATACATGTATACCGCTTTAATACTTTAAAGTAAGTAAAATGAACTAGAGATCACATAACCAGCTTGTAGACGTACTTGTATGGTATGGTGCCCCAAGTCTGTGCAGTGCTCCTTGTCTACGCGCATCTGCATGATTCTCATTTAAAAGAAGCAAAAAAATAATAATAATAATGAATTTCAGGCATTTCATGTGAGTATGTGACAGCCTCACAATGCAGCCTTTCTCATCCAAATTCCTGAATTGTGTAAGTGAATGGGCACACAGACGTGGGACACCATTTTTTTTTTAATTATGTAAAAATGATTGGCCGCTGATTTTTTTCTCCATGAAATCATACATTGTATATTTCTCTCAAATTTTATGAGATTTTCTGGCTCAAGTACTCATACATGTACATACAAGGAACATTATCAGCTGATTTTTTTTGTGAAAAGAAATTTGTGTTTGATTTTATTGTTAGATACTGTGCAGATGTCAGACATGGGAGTGATGGGACCCCGTCCCCCTTCCCTGGCTTTAGTCAATACTTACAATTTCACTTTTCAGCTGTATTTTAGAGGCCTAAATTAACAATGTGGATTTAAATCTTCATCATCTTGAAGCAGCAGTCTTAACTTACTCTGGAAGGAGTAGAACATGTACATGTACCTGTCACCTGAATAACTAGGCCTCATTCACTATTTGGCATTGCCATGCATTGCCAATGAAAATAAGCCAATCAAAATACTGACATTTATTGTTCAAATTCAAGGCATCAGAAATCGTCTCTGAGTCATTTTGACATTTCTAATTCAACTACTGTACTCTATTCAGTAGAGGTGCTGGTCCAAAAATTGGGATTGTCCCAGAAAACAAGGATATCCTTATAAACCACTTGGCAAATCATGTTTTAATAAATTGAGATTATCCTTTTTTATGGGGACAGTTTTTTTTTCACTTACCCCTTTGGGACATAGACGGCAATTACGGAGATTGACTGATTGAGAGTGCTAAAATTAAAAATAGATTCAGTGACCTCAATTCCCCCCAATTCACTGTCTATTTTTCACAACTTGCCGTCTTCCAATTAAGAAACCTTATAGTATACCCAGTTGTTGTGTGTCCGGACGATCAATTTTAGAAAGTCATTTGGAAAAATGTACAAGCGAAGTTCCATCAATTTTGAGTACAAAATGTTAGGAATTATAGAGAACAAAATAGAAGATGATTACAACTATTGAATTCATATTTTCAGTGTAATCTAAAGAAAAAAAAGAAAGCTTCAAAAATATAAAGTGTCCGGACACCCGGGCCTCCATCCTACATTGTCATTGACTAGCGCAATCAATTGATGTATTGTAGGCACTTGACTCTCTTATCATATGTGACAGGGGAATGAAAAATCCTAGATTTCTTTTGTGGAGAAATGTACAAAAACTGAGACAGTCCCTGCAAGTGTAAACTGGGATGATCCATATTTTCTGACCAGCGCAGCGCGGCGGCAGTGCCTCTTCTCATATTCATAATTCTATCGATAATCGAGTGATGATTGGACGAGTCTTGAAATATAAATTCACAATTTAATTAATGGTCAAGAAAGCTCATTGCACAGTAACCCAGAGAGCTCCCGCCCGCGCAGCGGGCGGGAGCCCAGAAGCTTACCGTGTATTTTACCATTGTCACCGGACTAGGGTGATTTATGGTCTAAATATTTCTCCAAATGAATTGTAAAAACGGAAAGGATACAATTACCACGATTATATGGATGAAGGTCTAACGAGTGGCAGATTCCTGACATCTGGGCACAGTCTGGAACCTCAAAAAAAACGAAAAGTTCTCTCCTTCTACCCAGTCTCGATCGGCCATTTTGTTACGATTTTTAACAAAAATGGCCGATCGAGACGGGGTAGAAGGAGAGAACTTTTCGTTTTTTTGAGGTTCCAGACTGTGCCCAGATGTCAGGAATCTGCCACTCGTTAGACCTTCATCCATATAATCGTGGTAATTGTATACTTTCCGTTTTCACAATTCATTTGGAGAAATATTTAGACCATAAATCACCCTAGTCCGGTGACAATGGTCAAATACACGGTAAGCTTCTGGGCTCCCGCCCGCGCACTCTCTGGGTTAATTGCACAGCAAAGATCAACATGACCAAGGCCAAAGGCAAGGCCAAGCTTCAACAGTGTTTGAAGCCATGTCCATATTGTCAATTCAACTCACACCAATTACAGGGTTATCTTGTAGTTGTACATGTATGTCTAGCACTACAAACTAATGTGTTTAACCCGGTGAATTCGTTCCTGTGCAATTGCAATTACTTTATCACGGGATCGTGATGTCGCGATACGAAATGTGTGCCTTAGAATTGCTTTCGCCCACAATGAAAATGGCCTGCTGCGTAGGGCCAGGGGTCTCACTCTCACAGATAAAATAAAATACATGTAGGGTCTATGTATCACCAATACAATTATTCACAGGAAGAAAATATAACAATTTAATTACCTCTGGATCTAAACAGGTTGGCCATTGCCATTTTGTCGATTGGTTTTCAAACAATTTAGATCAAACTATCCTGAAAAATAGCGAATAAAATCGAAAACTTCGTCGGTGATTCCTTCTCGAAAACGACCACGAAGCGAAAGTTCGTTGACCTTATTTTGGCTGCGTCAAAGCTATGATACTTGCTTCAAGAACAAAATTTAGGTTTCAACTTTTCGTTTTTATTCTTTTTTCACTTAAGAGGTAATAATCTAGATATAGCATAAAAATTCATATAACCTCATGTATCATCATAGAAATATAGACGATATATTTGGTAACAATCTCACTTATTATGTATTTTCCTCATTATTAAAAAGTCTTTTATTACTTTTAGCTTATGAGAAAGACTACCAGTACATTTCCAGCCTGTCAACATGTGACATGAGTCTATGTTTGTGATGAGCGGCAATAATTTTGTTTTTAAAGATCACTTAATTTGCATGTTTGCGCGATGATTTGCATTATTCTTGTTGCAGGACATGGGACAATCTTAGAGAATGAAATTAAGGTTCGTAAGCTTGATAAATTTTCAATGAAGAAGCAGCTAAGCGCGAGCGTGATTTGCTGCTTGACCTGGCCTGGGGCTAGGGGTTGCTGGGTTTCGGCCAGCGGATCGTCTTCTTCTCTCCCCCAGAGGTTGGGCGGGACTTCATGGGCACGCCCCGCTGGTCTGGATGACCACGTTGCCTGGATGGATGGATCTTTTCCAATTTCGCGGCCGCTTGAATTGCTTGTCCCCCACGTTGCGTTATGTGCATGTTGGCTGAAGGTCAGCGTTGTTGGCCGGCTATGGCCGCTGTAGCTGGCACCGCGCTGGTAGTGTACTGCAGTAGTGTAGTCATGGTGGTACTACTGGCATGACTGGTAGTGGTGATGATGGGTAATGATTTTTACTCTCTAGCTAGGAGCCTCGGCTCGGCCTCATGCCCTGGCCTGGCTAGTACTTAGTACTAGTGGTGGGTAAATGCCAGGTCATGATGGTGTTGCTGTAAAGCCTGTACTGTAGTGTTGATGAGACTGAGTTGAGCTGAGCTGAGCATGCTGAGAGTGAGAGCGGGCTCAAGGCCCAAATGTGAAATGACAATTTTCCGCCGATATGGCATGAAATTAATGGTGTTCATGACATTACACAGTTGATTACTCTCTTTGGAGAATAAACAGTTAAAGAGCATTTATTTCAAGTATTGAGCCGAAATTTGTGCGCTAAAAACGGGAAAAGGAAAACACTTGCCTCCTGCCAACACTTGCCAAGTGACTTGGTCTTGGCAACTCTTGGAAGTTGGATCTAGATCTCACTGAAATCTGAATCGTGAAATTGCTACCTGTTATTTATTAGAATTGAAATGATTTTTATTGCTAATTTTTTTCATGTCAGTGAGTCGGTCCATTACCATGATTACTTAAGCTAGTTGAACGAGTCCCAATGGCGACGCAACATTGCATCAAAAACGAAAAACCATTCCTAATGAGTAATGTTTTGACAAAGTGATAATTGGTGAAAAAGTGTTTTAGGAAAGCTAGAAAAAATTTGCAAGTGGTTATGTCACCATTTTGGCTTTGTCATGGTAAATGGCTGTGCAATGTCATTGGGCCGATCCTTGGGCAAGATAATTGAAACTCTGCATTGTTTTTATTCTTGCTATGACTATGAGCTGATATTCACTTAACTTGGTTTCTCCTTAAATGTACAGGAAGACTCTTCAGGTAGATACAGTTCTTTGGAAGGCATCCCCAAGGCACTTCTTCCTGGAGTTGGTGGAAGAAAGATCCTTGATTACTGGTGGGATGCGATCAATACGTGAGTATACCCCCCCCCCCCTTTCAACAACATAAAAAGTAAATTAAAGATAAAACAAATAAAAAAGAAATAAATAAAATATTTTAAAAATATAGTAATAACTCTAAAAAAATTAAATAACTGAATAATAAGATGGACATATGATCAGGTATAGCAGTGAAATGCGCAGCATAACATCTGGATTCCGATTTCCATGATTCTCGTTAACCACCTAGTAAATAGTTTCAGACTTTCAGAGATGTCCCCATTCAGACCATTCAGCTTAATGATGAACACTGGAAAAAAGACTTTAAAAATCTCCTTTATTTTTCTTTAAGTTGTCCAGAATACTAGATCTACATCACTTGTCCAATTCATCAGTATACTCAGATTGTCCAAACATAAAAAAAATCTGGGAGTAAGCAACATGGAGGGAAAAGTCTATGCCTACATTTTTTTTTTCAGTAAATTGATATGAAACATTGAAACTTATATTTTCTTTAATTTTGTT
Source organism: Lytechinus pictus (assembly GCF_037042905.1). Lineage (NCBI taxonomy): Eukaryota > Metazoa > Echinodermata > Echinoidea > Temnopleuroida > Toxopneustidae > Lytechinus > Lytechinus pictus. The sequence continues at coordinate 6,214,022 of NC_087252.1, forward strand.
TATCTTAGGAGACAACACTTCTCAGAGGTTTACTTGGTGACTAATGCTGACAAGTAAGTCTGCTTATATCTTCTCTCACATAATAAGGAAATGCACTTGACCTCAGGGTCATAAACCCCAAATGGATTTTTCTTTAAGTGCCATTTTCAGGGTGGTCACAAACACTGCAAAGATTTTGCAAGAGTGCAAATGGCCAAGACCAATATTTGTATTTCTCAGTTTTATATGTTGATTCTCTATGCTATTTTATTTTGTATGTTCTATACCATATTTTTAAAAATTCAAATTTCCATCTATTTATTTATTAATTTGGACAATAAATACTACCTTATGAACATTATGAACTTGTGAATACAATGTAAAAAGTCTTTTTAATATTTTAAATTTTAGTTTGAATATTTTTGTTTTGTTTTGTTTTTTTCATATCAGATACAAGCACTATGAAAGATGGGCCACAGCTAGAGATTTTCCAGTTGACAATATCATCAATGATGGTACTACTACATTCAATGGAAGGTACTAATGACTAAATAGAGAATGAAGGGAAGGGGGTTGGAGAACTATCATCATCGAGATCTTATAACATTTAGCTGCACATTTAATGATCAAGCACAGCCCAAGATAATTTGAATGAACAGAGTAAAATCAACCGAGCATATCAAGTGAGATGGGAAATTAGAAAGTCATGGCAGTTAAAGTTTTGATAAATTTTGCAAATTTGGTCCCCAAATGTTTTGCGAGACTGAAATATAAGATTAAAAACAAAGGTATAAACTTTTTTTTTTCTTTTTTTTTTTCAATGTATCCCAAAAAATGGGGGGGGGGAGGGGAGTTTGGGTGGTGGTGCTGAATCAGGGATAACTACAAAGATCAATATGAGGTAACAAAAGGTCTAAAAAAATCCTGAAAGCAGAAATAAATAAATTCAATAAATTTATGAAAATACTGCACGAAGATCATACAATAGCCTATTGTATTATCTCGGTGCACGCTTTTCATAAATTTACTTCTCTGAACAAAGAATTTACAGAATATGGCTATCAATGATGGTATCCATTTTGTGAAGAAAAGAAAAAAAAATCTGGGTTTATGATGAAGAGGTATTAAAAGAGATTTTGCAGGGAGGTGAACTCGGCCAAGAGAGGGTAAGAATAAATCTTGCTCATTTGTTCATTAGCATATTAAGCATATGGCTCTGCAGTCAGGCTGGTAAAGGAACAATCCTAGATAAAAATTTTTTTAAATCATATTTTTTTTGTGATTTTTATTTCTTCAGATTAGGATCCGTAGGTGATCTTGATCTGGCATTAAGAAATAAACAGATTCAGGATGACATTCTTGTGGTAAGTCTGACTCCCTGTATGTTTAGATCACACGAGGGGCCTGGGTCACGTGCCTTCCCTTCAGGGCCCCTTCCCCCTGCTTGGAAAAATATAAAACTTTCTCCCTTTTTTTTTTGCCTAAACTTGTGAGGTCAGTGTCAAACCATTCTGATTCTTATTCCCATCATCAAACCTCTTTTTTCTCATGAATGAAATTCTTGACAGATTTGACCCCCTCGCCCTTGAAAAAAAAAAAGCTTGCATTCATTATAGAAAACACTTTGGCAATGTATATTAATAAGAAACTAAATGATCTGGATCTGGATGTATATGATGAAGGGCCCTCCGGGCATAAACGCATCGGGTACTTGACCTGAATTTTGCCGGGACCGGCAGGTGCTATACACCTGGTGAACACCCTACTATTTGACGAATAGGGTATTGGTTTTAAAGTGCATAGGTTGTGACTCCTATACATGGGACCAACATTTGCGTCCTTTCCGATGGACGGAGTGTTTTCCAACTGCATTCACACCTGTACTGAATACAAAGGTGAGGCACACTAACACACAACGCTATAGCATTAGACTTTTTTGTTAGACGCGTTTCGGCATGAGCGGGACTCGAACCCCTCACGTTGAGATCTACGATCTTATCCGAAACATGCGCTCTAACCGACTGAGCTACGCTGCCTCCTATTACTATGGTCTTATTACTATGAATTATGTTTAATTTGTATTGATGACTGCTGCTGCTGTTCGAAAAGAAAAGACATTGTTTTCTTACTGGAGAGATTTTTTTCAGAGATAGAAATATTCATGACCGCCTGCTGGCAGACAGGATATCTGTTGGTAGATCGTGTAATCATTATCGCAAAAAAGTGATTTTGCCTATAACTTTTCCTGTTTCTTTATTCTATATGTGCTTTACACTACATGTGTTTTACAGTTTGTCAATTTAATTTAATGGAATGTCATCAAAGCCTTATTGTGTGCATTATTCCATAATTGTGTTGATTTACATGTTTGTATAATTCAAAATATTCTGTGTAAATCATGCCCTCTATATACAACTTCTTTCAAGTCATGATATTGTGGAGCAGATTGTATTATATTGGATGAACTGGCAACCTACAGCACCATTTGTTATTAAAAGTAAAATAGGTGAAGCATAAGCAGAATCTATATGTATTTTTTTTTATTTATCTTTTTTGTGGCAGGTTGCTGGTGATATGTTATTTCAAGATCACAAGTTTGATATCACTCAAGTAATACACTACTTCAGGAGAAAGGTGAGTTATATTGCGAACAAATTTAAACCAAATACCGATACAACCAAATATTGATAAGGAATTGAGACTTGAATTTTCCAACTTGGATATATTTGGTAGTTTTGCTCCACAGGGCATGACAGATTCAAGAACATGGTAAATGTATTGAAAATGCCTATCAAATGACAATGAACCGCTGGAAGGTCTTTGTTGAAAATTGGTTACCGGAAAAACATTTCATATCAAGTGCTGAAGAATTGAAAAAAAAATTACAAGTATGTCTTTTGTCTGGAGTCCAGGATGAAACACTGCTGTTTTGATTCACCAATTTTCAACAAAGACTTCTCGGTTGTTCATTGTCATGAAGGGCATTTGATAGTACATTAGGTATGTGCTTGAATCCATCATGCAGAGGGGGGGAGGGTGTAAACTCCCTAATAAAGAACACTTAAATGGAAATGCCATGCCTATGTAATTTACATTCCAATGCAATGCATATGTCATCCAGTGACAATAGAACAATAGATGGATACCTGATTGGAATGCCATTGACTAAAGAAAGAATGTCTCTGCTGTGAACTTCAAAGCCTATTCACTACTAAGCAGTTGAGCACCTCCCTAAATTTGCAGGTAAAGCCTGTATGTTAATGTGCACTTGAGGTACAACATAACAACCACTGAGGCGGGTTAGCTCGGGCAATTTTTGTCTGATCTAAAGTTTGCAATTCTTATTACTGTCATAAGATGAAAGAATGATTCTGAATCCTTGGCAAAAGGTAATAAAGTAATTTTACTTACCTGTTGTTGAGAGACATAACCAATTGCGACGATGCATATCAGGACCAGTTGCATAAAGGTCACCATTATGGTAACTTGCATGGAATCCTTGATTTTGATTGGCTGATGAGTATTGTTACCATGGTAGTTACCATTGGATGGCAAAGTTTCCATAATAGTAACTTTTATGCAACAGGGCCCTGCCGTTCAGTAGTCAAGTATCAGTATCTCACATGCTGTCTCTGGTAATATGTGCCGGCCGCACAGAAATGTTGTTAGCCTAACAGAGCGCTAACCGTAAGCTTAGTCACACCTTTTGGATTGTTGAGTCTAAACATTTATTTTAATGTGTAAGGCAAGGCTCCACATTAACTTTTTTTGGTGGTGGCCCGTTCGGGCCACCAAAACCATCAAATATTTTTTTTTGGTGGCCCGATATTAAAGTTTGGTGGCCCGAAAAATATAAAGAAACACATTAAGAATGAATAAAACAAACTTCTGAAATATTGATTCTGCAGCCACTACCACTAAGTTACTTTCACTTTATCATAAGTTGTATGTAAACCATGTTTGCTGTTATTTTACTTTGCTAATTGGCTTGTGGTAAAATATAAATTGTTTCTATCGTTGTAAAAATGAAATGATTGAAAGAGAATAAATGAATTTTATTGTTCGCAGGTTGTGTGGACTTTTTGTTTATCTCCGTATAGACACACACTCATATTGGTAAAGTAAATAAATAGTGCATAGCAAATTCAGATAGATGTACAAAACAATGGTTTTTTCATTTCTTCCTCTTTGAATCCTAAAACCTAGATTATGCAGGCCCCAAATCCAGTTTATTTCTGTTTTCTCTTTTGCAGCATATTATAGCAGGAGAAAATCACAGAAAAATATGCTGCAAAATTAGAACAATGCATAAAAGGGGGAAACAAATAAAAAATAATTATCAAAAAGTATATTACAAAAAGAAAACAAAAATAATAAAAGAAATAAGTGAAATAAAAAAAAGAAAGAAAATGAAGAAAGAAAAAACAAAGAACAGGGAAAAAGAAAACAAATTTAGAGAGAAAAAAAAAGTGAAAGAAAAATGAATAAAACAAAATTAATATAAACATGGGGAAAAGGGGATAATTAAGAAGCCATTACAAATATTTTTTAACAGCTGTGGCAACAGTCTATTCTGACTGGAATATAATTAAAAGCCAAGCAAATAATTTTCACTTACCTTCTGGGAATGGCACATTTCTATTTTTATATCCTTTAGTTTGTATTATTTTTTTTTCAGTAGAAACATATTTTTTAATCAGGCATATTCAATGGGAAGGGGTATAAATGGTTTAACCTCTGTAAAAAAAAATGAAAGAAAAAAAAAGAAGAAGGAAAACGGCAAAAGTTATATCTGGAAAAAAAGTGTGAGAAAAGTCCTTCCCTATATTTGCCAAAATGTTGGAAAAATTCACATTTCAATATCAATGAAATGCCTTCCCAAAGTATTTACTTTCTCAAGAGTGGTTTAAGAAGTCATTTATAAACAAGAAAGAAAGAAACTGTCTGTTTATTTTTGGCTAGAAAAGACACAGCTTCGAAAGAAACCAAGTATCAACATACATACAAATGCACACGTGGGACTGTGATGTACTTGCCTATGTGTTTTTATGTGTATTAATTCATTTGGAAATCGGTATTTTGTAGTAAAAAGAGAGGTAATAATTCCTCTTCTTAATGCTTGCAAATAATCAGGGTACACCAAATTTTCGTAATGTAGACTGTAGAATGTCATTTCATAGGTGTAAAATGTGACTTTGACTCAGATTTTCAAAGTTCTGTGGAAGATTTCTTATCAGCAACATTTTTTGTCGCAGCTCCATCTAGAGCACAACTGTATGCAGTGGCTTCATGCAAAGCTCACGCCAGCCGGCCGGCGCGGCTGGCTGGATAATAGCTACTGTATGCTATAGCTGTAGGCCTAATATGCAAACTTTGTGTGTGTGTATTTGTGTGTAGATCAACAAAAAGGGCGCATGACGAACTGGGTTGCAATTTGAGCTGTAGAAAGTCGATAAATGCGTGCAAAATCGAGAGAAAAATTGCGCTACTTTGAAAATTATTGGTTGCCCGATTCGGGCCACCAAAACTGAACATTTTATCAATAATGGTTGCCCGAGGTGAATTTCTGGTGGCCCCGGGCCACCGGGCCACCGCTAATGTCGAGCCTTGTGTAAGTAATAGGCACGTTACCGGTTGTATCAGGGCCTCTGTCAGTGCTAACAGTGTTCATGTGCGGATAGTACTGGTCTCTAAAAACGGATCTCTGCCATGGCCTGGCGTGGCAGCTCTTACCTTGCTCCCTACGGGCCTATGGTTGACTGGGCATTGGTTGGGAGGGGGGGGGGGGGAAGGATGAGGGGCAAGGTATACATAGTGCCCTCTATTGGAACATCTTGTTATATCTTGCACATTACAACAGCAAAATTACAGCAAAATTACTAACTGCTAATTATGTTTATCCTGTGTTTTTTAGAAAGGGGAGTTGGCCATTTATTACGACATGGAACCTTCTGAGAATATCACGAGTAGAGGCATGGTTGAAGTATGTCCACAAACTAACAGGTAAGTTAAAATAGCATTTCTACTTAAGTAAAACCTGTCTGTGAAGACTACCTCAGTGGGACCTGGCAAAAAAAAATCCTCTGAAAATTACATTTCAGCTCTTATAGTAATGACAAAATAGTGGTCTCCATTTTAAATGATAATTTACAGGTAGTTTGGGAATGTATCCATTGCTCAAAATCTTGGTCACTGAATATGTGTATTTAATTGCAATCGAATGGACTTTTTTTCCTGGTAATTGCAACTCTGGTTTAGTCCGATAAATTCATGACTACGTGCATGCAGAGGAGTCGAGCAATGACTACAGTATCTGTGTTTAAGAAACAGAATGATAAAAAGTTTTTAACAAACACATAAACTGGATTTCTAGAAAAGGAACGTCATTAGTGGGATTCCATACAAAAACCCTCTGATTGAAAGGCGAGAATCGGGAAGCACCAGACAGTGTGATACTTCCATTTTTATTTTCTCATCATTCTGTTTTTAGAATCACAAAGTTCCTTGAGAAGCCCAGCGAGAGTGAGACCCAGTCTCGTCAAGCCAGTGTAGTCTTCTACTGCTTTCAGGAGGAGACCCTATCCTCCATCCCAACATTCCTCCAAGCCAACCCTGATGTCAGACAAAGGACATTTGGAAAATACATGGTCAGTAACAAACCCCAAAGACCAGTTTTGGTCAGTGGTCATGGGTAACAAATTCTTCCTGTGGAAGCCACTTTATACGCCTGTCCTAGACGGGACGTATTATGGTATCACGCTTGGTGTTCGTCCGTCTGTCTGGCCTTTAACTTTTCCTTGTAAACACAATAACTTTGTTCTGTGGAAGCCACTTATTCTACACACGAAATGGTCTTGGCTCAGATTGGATCGCTCAAGTATCGATAAAAAATTATTGAGTTTCTGCAATTTTATGCATATTCATGCGACGGTCCGAAACCTGGAACTCGTTGCAGGATGACGTCACGTAATAAGCAAAGTGTGCGTCGCCCGCTGCGAAGAACAGCGTGCTATCAGTTTGGTGCCATTTGCCACAGTTACTGTGGATAATTTGCACATATTCATAAGGTAAACTTTTACAAAAAGATTAGATATAAAAAACCATGCCACAAAGCGTTGAATGTTGTCACTAGAAATTTACTGCTGCAACCAAGACAACCTTGCCAAGAAGCATTAAATTTTTTAGCACTCTACATCCAAAAGTTATTAGGCTAAACCTTGTAAATGTGGTCTCTTTGTCTTAAATAGAGATGAACAAATATATTTCTAAGTTTGTCCCGTTTGAGCATATTTTTTCTTTTAATCCACCGAGTTGTTATGTGACATTTTTTTTTCGTTATTTTTTAAACTTTATGTCTCATGTACTAACAAAAAACAACTTCACATTCATGGGCAAGCACTACCTACAGATATTCGGTACAGCAATGGGCACCCGGATGGCTCCTTCATTCGCCTGTCTCTTCATGACCAAGCTGGAACAGCAGATGTTAGATTCAGCCCCCTGTCGCCCATGGATTTGGTGGCGTTATATAGACGACATTTTCTTCATCTGGACCAGGGATGAAGACAGCCTCCATACATTCATTGACCACATCAATTCCTTCCACAGGACCATCAAATTCACTTCTGATTTCTCCCAACAGGAAACCCACTTCCTTGATGTTACAGTCCAGAAAAAGTCTAATGGTATCACCACTACCCTATACTCTAAACCCACAGATACCCACCAGTACCTCCACTCATCCAGCTGCCACCCCCGTCACTGCAAAACCGGCATCGCTTACAGTCAAGCCCTCAGACTTCGCCGTATTTGCTCCGAGGACCCTGATTTTTCCTTCCATGCCAGGAATTTGCAGAAACATCTCTGTGCCAGGGGCCACGGGGCCAGGGCCGTCCAACTGGCAATTAACAAAGTTCGTTCTCTCCCCAGATCTGAAGTTCTCAAACCAAAAAGTGACAAGGAGACCACCGACAGAATACCGCTTGTGACCACCTTCCATCCCAATCTACCCCCCCTCCGCAAAATCCTGTGTGATAACCACCACATTTTACACACTTCTGATCGTCTCCAACAGGCCGCTCCCGATACTCCCCTTCTAGCATACCGACGCCCACCGAATCTCAGGGACCTCATTGTTCGTGCTGAAGTGCCCTCCCTCACTAACCATTCTTCTCCCATACAGCATGGCACCTTCAAATGCACCAGCAACAGGTGCATCATATGTGAAATACACCTTCACGAGGGCGATACTTTCACCAGCAACTCTACCAGCCTGTCTCACCAAATCAAGGGCAACATCACATGCACTACCACTAATGTTGTATATCTCATCACTTGCAGAGTTTGTGGGGTACAATACATAGGGGAAACCAAGACCACACTCAAGAAACGATTCTACGGGCACAGATCCACCGTCAACACAGCAAAGCTGGACACTCCAGTTGGCCGCCATTTTAACCTCCCCAACCACTCCATCACTGACATGATGCTACAGGGCATCGAATCTTTAGGTACCCGTCCTGACTCAGTCCGTACTAGCAGGGAGAAGCTCTGGATGAGACGACTTCGCACCACCCAACCTCATGGCCTGAACATCCAAGAGGGAAATGACTGATTATTCTTTCCTATCCACTTTCAATTTATATATACATATAATTTTTCCCCTCAGCTCTTTTGAATAGTTACATTATAGTTTCTTCCTCTACTTACAAGCTCAGCTCCAATTTTTCCTTCCTTATTCAGGCGATATAATAATTATTATATATATACAGTATATATTTGTTTTTTCTCCACTCACCTCTTTTAGATTTACCACATTTGCTTATTTACATGTATACTATGGTCTTTTTAGGCAATTTGCTTCCTCTTTTTCACATATACAGGTTTTTTTTTTTTTTTTTTTTTTTTTTTTTTTTTTTTTTTCCCCTACTATATAGTCTTATGTTTTTTTCCCGTCACACCTAGCAGATTACAATATCAGTTACACCATATGTGTATTTATATATTTTTTCATATACATTTCTTTTTTGGATATATTTATATACATATCACTTATATATACATATTTACACTTACCTTCTTCTCTTAGTTGGTTTATTGCTTTATCATATATACTTATATGTCTTTTGCACATTATCAGTTGTTCCCCATTCTTTTCCTTTTTTCCCCCACTCTTATGCACCAGTTTATCATGCCTTTCTTTGTAACCTGTTTGACCCACCTCTCACTAATTCTCTTGTTATTCATCCCATTATCACTGTTTTGTTCCAGATCCTGTTTGATGTTGCCTGCCTCATTATCTTAATCCCTCTTGGCTTGAGGTCTTTTACTGGCCTTACTTACACTAACTTCCCTTTGTGTCTGCCTACTCCTTTTCTTTCATCCCCTTCACTAACCCGATTGGTCTTCTCTACTCACTAATGCCCCTTTTGTCTCCATGTTTCTAGTGTTGCTGTAGCTTGTTTGTGGTCTATATTATGGTTGTTCCACTTTATATGTTTGTCATTTTGCCTCCGACGAATATTCTGCTAGGATCGAAAGCTTAGGCCCCTTTTTGACTTTCTAATTTTTTAAACTTTTATAGCAATGGCTGATAAATGAGACTCGCCATGAGGTTTATGGCATGAAGCTGCCTACAGGGTTCCAGCTTATTGGCCAAGTGGTAAGTTACATTAACCCCTTCTCTGTTTTTCAGAAGAATGAATTGAATGAGGTTTGATGATTTTCATTTCAGTGAAAAATTTGTACATTGTGATCAGACAAAGCTTGGGAGTTTGGGAGGGATTAGCTTATATATGAAGTGTTAAGTGTAATCAGTTGTTGACCCCCCCCCCCCCCCCCCGCCCCGCATTCTAGCATGGCAGCACTGCGAATAAGCTGGTGTCTCATCCCCCACCTTTGCGTTTGTATGTGTTATCTAAATTCTCGGTTCCAAAACAAAAGCTATATTTCATTTACAACAATAATAACCTTGCACTTGTGATCTTGGTTATGTACTTGGCTTGAAGGTTGTCTTTCAAATAGCAATCACAGTGATTTGTATCTTTTTTTTTCCAGGGGCTAGGTGATTATGAGAAATGGCTGCATTTCTTCTCAGATAAAGAGACACAGCAGAGATGTATGGTACCTTACACAGCCAAAGCTTATGCAAGGTAAGGTTCTATGTGATGTCCTGATCAGGTTATTATCATTCTAGTATCATGTTTTTCATAGGCATTAAGTTCTATTCATTTTCAATTCAATTCAATTTATTTTTCTCAGTATAAAAACAATATAAATAGTACAAACATGACATATATCAGACATAAACGTAAATAAAGTATTATACTGAAAGGGTAGCAGCCAAAAAAAAGATAACCTTAGGAACGGCCGACCCAAATAAAATAACATTATTTGAACAATCAAAGCAGAAAAAGGGAAAGAATTAGCTAACTAACCCAAACAATCAGAATAATAATTAAGTAAAAAATGAATAAGTACTGATGATTTGGTATTTACAACTCCTCCTAAAAACGTTTAACCCTAAATAGACTGGGCTATTTTGATGCCTAAGAAGACTGGGGGGGGGGGGGCTGATTCAGCCCCCCCCCTATGATCTCGGCCGTCGACCGGGCGATCGCGACAAAATTGGCACGTGCGTTACCCATGGCATAATCTCCAAGACTGTAGGATCAAATTTTCTGAAAAATTTCATAATTCATTAATTATGCTAATTTATGCGTACAATCAAAGATTTGCTCTAATTAACTAAATAAGGCCTCTAAACTGCTATTTTTTTATTTGTAGACTCTTTGCAGGATTCTGATCAAATGTACTTTAAAAAAAGTTCAATATCACAATTCTTTTCTTATGTATTCTTTTGTTTTTTTAATTTATTATGTATTTCTTTGTTTTTCGAGTTTTTGTTTTTTATTGTTTTTTCAATGGAAATCGTCCGCGACTTTATTCTGACCATACACAAGATGAAATTAATTGAGTTTAATTAGTCAAATTGAAAATAATGATACATTTATGAATTTTGGCTAAAAACACAATTTGCATTGGATTTGTACACAAATTCACGTTTTTGAGCAATTTTGGGTCGACATGCACTTACGAAATGTTGCGTAATTTCGGAACCACGTACCCGGGCGTCGCATATTTGGTCTCAAAAGTTGCGCAAGACTTGAAAGAAAAAAGTCGTGGAACGGCGCGGCGCCAGCTTTTTGCATTACAGATTTATCGCGAAAAATGTCAAGGGGGGGCTGAATCAGTCGGTAGAGCGGGGGACTCGTAGAGCGGGGGACTCGTAGAGCGGGGGACTCGTAGAGCGGGGGACTCGTATTCCGGTGACCCGGGTTCGATTCCCACTTGGTGCGCTAGTGCCCTTTGGTAAGGCATTAATCCTCTGTACCAGGTCCTTCGGAGAGGACCTTAAGCCGTCGGTCCTCTGGTTGCTTGCTTACAAGCATTCATGCTTTCTTAGCAATCAGGTAAAAAAAATCACCACCAAATCTTGCACAGCATCAAGGGGGAGGGAGTCCTCCCTCCAGTCTTTCAAGGGCTAAAGCATGGGGTGAGAACAATGTGAACATGTGATGATGCAATGTAAACAGAAGTTTGGCGTTTTGATAAAAAGATGGATATATTTCTCTTATATTGTTTATTTAGAATTGCCCTACCAAAGAGGAATTTCAAGTTGAAATACGACACTAACATTCCCCGTCAGGTGGTAAGTAGAGCTATTGAAATTTTAAAGTCAGATGAAAGCACTTCTTAGAGTCTAGTCCTCTTTGGAACTTTAGTTATGTCATTCCCAACAAAAGCTGAATAGACTATTAAAATGAGAGAGAGAAAAAAGCAAAATGATGAATCTTTCATTAAAAATTGTACTTCGTATATCAGAGTTATCAGAAGTTACTTCTGATATCAAAGTTATGTCATTTTAAAGTTTTTGTTATTTTTACCTAACAATTATAGCTGTATACAAATGATAGAACCTTCAATGTCACACACTTTATTTTTAGTATAATAATAAGCATCTGTAATCTATATCATGTGATTTTTTTTCAGACAATTTTTCTGTCAATTGTGGCTGGCATTGCTCCAAGATCATTGTTGCATGTTGTCCTAATTATAACAGTGATGATACATGTTTTGTCATTTAAGTTATATTGTTCATTGCTTTTTATTTTGAGTTTCTTTGATTCATGGATATTGCTTAAAAATTTGCTTCTCTTGTCTCTTTATCTCTCTTTATCTCGCCGCTTTTCCGACGGCGGCGGCGGCGTCAACACCAAATCTTAACCTGAGGTTAAGTTTTTGAAATGACAGCATAACTTAGAAAGTATATGGACCTAGTTCATGAAACTTGGCCATAAGGTTAATCAAGTATTACTGAACATCCTGCCTGAGTTTCCTGTCACATGACCAAGGTCAAAGGTCATTTAGGGTCAATGAACTTAGACCATGTTGGGGGAATCAACATCAAAATCTTAACCTAAGGTTAAGTTTTTGAAATGTCATCATAACTTAGAAAATATATGGACCTAGTTCATGAAACTTATACATAAGGTTAATCAAGTATCACTGAACATCCTGCATGAGTTTCACATCACATGACCAAGGTCAAAGGTCATTTAGGGTCAATGAACTTTGGCCGAATTGGGGGTATCTGTTGAATTACCATCATAACTTTGAAAGTTTATGGATCTGATTCATGAAACTTGGACATAATAGTAATCAAGTATTACTGAACATCCTGTGCAAGTTTCAGGACACATGATCAAGGTCAAAGGTCATTTAGGGTCAATGAACTTTGGCCAAATTGGGGTATTTGTTGAATTACAGCCATAAATTTGAAAGTGTGTTGGTCTAGTTCATAAAACTTGGACATAATAGTAATCAAGTATCACTGAACATCCTGTGCGAGTTTCAGGTCACATGATCAAGGTCAAAGGTCATGTAAGGTCAAAGAACTTTGGCTACGTTGGGGGTATTTGTTGAATTGCCATCATATCTCTATAAGTGTATTGGTCTAGTTCATAAAACGTGGAAATAAGAGTAACCAAGTATCACTGAACATCTTGTGCGAGTTATAGTAGTTTTCAAAATCAGCACTGCTGCTATATTGAATCGCGTGATGCAGGTGAGACGGCCAGAGGCATTCCACTTGTTTTTTATGCTAGCACATCAAGCACATCATTGCATGTTTTTCATGATTTTGATAACAACAATACAAGTTTTATCTTTTAAGGGTTTCTTCAATCGATAATATTTTGGTTCTCTTTGTCTCTTCCTTTCTTTCACGGTCTCTGTCTTTCTCTCCACACTCCACATCAACACCTTTCTTGCTTTCTTGTTCTCTTCCTTTATTGATCTCTCTCTATCTCTTCTTTTTCACTCTTTTTTTAACCTTTATCTTTTTATCTCCTTTACTCTCTCCGTCTCTTTCGGTTTGCTTTTTGTCATCTCTTTGTCTCTTTGGCTTTCTTTCTCACTTTATTTTGATCTCTCTGTTTTGCAGGGTTTAGCTGGTAGCAGCGCCATAGTAGCTGCTACACTCAGATGTTTGATGCGTTTCTTTGATCTTAACAACTCGGTAAGTTACATTTTTATGCCCCTTTGATTTTAAATTTTGCTCACCACCCATTGTAGCTTGTGCAGTACTGTGTGCCCCTCAATGGCAAGTGACTGGAATACTCCACAGGGAGTGGAGGATGTGCATATATCGTGTGCAGGAATGATTGATTGAATTGATGACTTGGGTTATAATATATCAGTAAAGCGCTGAGACGCATCATTCCGATGTGTGAAGCTCTATATAAAAGTGGATTATTATTAGTAAGATTATTAGCAACTCAGCCATAACACCTACACATTGATTACAAAGTTCATTTACCTTTTTCCTCCATTCAGGATCTTGCTAAGCCCCTTCAGCCTCAGTTCATCTTAGACGTTGAGATCGATGAGCTCTTCATCAATGCCGGTCTACAGGTGAGATATCAATGGTACGGGGTGTTTTACAAATACTTGAGTATGGCCAACATCATGCATAAATTTCCATTTGTGGTATGTAATGGGTCACTGCATTAAACAATATGCATTTGTTGGCACCTTAGCCTTACTAGTGGTTCATACTTAAAAATGTTACTTTCTCTTTTTTCAATGACTCTTGTGCAGATAGAACATAGACTTTTAGTTGCATAATCATGGTGCAACTAGCTCAATGGGATCTATGAATACATAGACCTGGACCTAATACCTGACTTCACTTATTTATTTTCTTGGACTGTGTTAATAGACCTGAATAACACGGTGCTAGTGTCTTTATGGACTTCTCTTGGACCATCATGGAGCAACAGGGCCATGGGGTATATTAGACCTGGACCTAATACCTGACTTCACTTATTTATTTTCTAGGACCGTGTTATTCAGGTCTATCAAGGAGCAGTCTACATGGACTTCTCTCGGACCATCATGGAACAACAAGGCCATGGGTTATATGAATACGTAGACCTGGACCTAATACCTGGCCTGTGGTTGGCCTATATCAGGAACCCTAGTGATTCTGGAAAGATTCATAATAATGTAAGAGAGAGATGGACTGCTGGGGATCTGGAGGTCCATGGGGCGATGACGACCTTTGCTGATCTTACGGATCAAGCTAGGTAAGGATTAAAGATAGATCCCAGTTATGGGAACGATCTCAAAATGAGTTGAAACAGAATCCAATGAAATTTCCACCAAAGTGTTTGTATGTTTAAATAAAAAATACATGACAAATGCTCTGGAAGAAAATGCGTAATTACTGCGAAATGAGCAAAATAAGCACGGAATTCCATCAGATGTGGCATATTTTTCAAAGCAATCTTAATACACTGTCCCACATATGCTTTTCTGTGTTAGTGATCATGGATTTTTTGCTAAGATTTCATGATTTTAAAAAGACAAGTTTGCATTAATGTACAAGCTCCAGATGTCTGATAATATTTTGACAATTAACCTTGATTTAAAAGACTTTCTCTTAAAAAGAAATTGTTGTTTGCTGCAATTAATTTCTTTTACCTTGATTGACACTCTGCCTTTCACTTTCATGGGGAGTGAATGTTCAAGCCTAACAAAATGTTATATTTGCCAGAGGAAAAAGTTCTGTTAGTTGTTTTTATGCATGATATGAAAGAGCTCCTTCATTTATTTAAACATGAAGATCTAAGGTTGCTCAGGCACGAGCATCCTCCCCTAATATTAGGGACAATTGCCCACCACACAATCTCTCATTTTGTTAACTACTGCGCTAAATATAGTTCTTGATGAGAGTTCCTTTCGATGAAACAGTTACATAATTATCCCTTTATTGTAGAAAATTAGATGATTGAAATGTTGCATTGTGGGGGAAAGAGGCCAAGGCCTTGAGAATCTGTTCTGGGCTGCAGATGCTATTCAGATCAAAAGCCGTGGTAGTTTGCCCTTTTAAAATATTCTATCCTTTATTTTTTTCATTCATCCATTGTTCCCTCACAGATCTGCTCTTCAAGATGGCAACCATAGCGAACTCCTTGAACTAATGAATAAGAACTTTGATCTACGGAGGTCGATTTATGGCGATGCAGTTGTAGGAGCGGAGAATCTCAGAATGATTCAACTAGCAAGACAGGTGGGCGAACTTGTTATGATCATTATAGTAATAATAATTTGCAACATTCATATAGCGCTTAATACAAATGTTTTTAAGCACTGCATACTATTACTCCGGCTTTAGCACGGCTGCACTTATCAGGTGCTCAAGTATTCAAGGAATTCCTTTCTACCAGGTACCCATTTACTACACCTGGGTGGAGAATGGCCAATGCATATAGAACCGCTACGACTACACCATGGTTTATTATAAAAGATTATTCTTTACTTGTTTGATTTTTTTTCAACAAGGTAAGCCTTTAGTATTTGGAAATATTCTCTCATGCCTGCCCTGCATAATATAAAAAGTACAGTCAAAGCCAAACATTTGCATTAAAATATCTTTGTGTTTCTAAGTTTCAGTATGGATCATCTGTTAAGTACCATTTTACTTTTGGGGGGTGAAAAAGGATGAAAAAGGTGAAAGTCAGAACCACTACGACTGCACCATGGCTTAGTAAAATAAATTATTTTTCATTGTATAAGTCCCATTAGTATTTTGAATCTTCTTACATGACTATGAAAAATACATTAAAAAGGAAAACATTCACATAAAAACATCTTTGTGTTTCTTTATTTCAGTATGGATCATCAGCTAAGTTCTCTGGTAGTGGAGGAGCCGTTATTGGTCTTTGTTTAGATCCTCATCAGTTGGTAAGTCTGCTACTAAAGCTTTCTTTACACTGTACCCATGATGCCTCACTTGGGGCATGGGGCATCAGTGAACATCCTGCACCTTTGACTTCTGCTGTTCATTACTTCTGAGCGACTTTACATGTCTGGTGATCCTTTTTAAGGAAATAAATGAAAATCTGGTGTGTATAAGTTACCACAAGAAAGGATTACCAGTCATTTTTAAAGTCGCTTATAACTTACAGCTTTATGAAACAATAACCTGAGCCATTCTCTTGATTGATGATCATGAGTGACCTTTAGTTCTCCACTCTTGCTCCATAGTCTCTGACCAGGTTACTGTTTCATAAAGATTTGCTATAATAACAAATAAACCACTTCTTAAACAAGTTGACTAATAGCCAATCAGATTGAAGAATTTTAATAGTTTTTAGCCGTTTATTGCAAATTTGGTATTATAAAAAGTTTTATGAAATTGGCTGCAGGTGTTCTGAGGATATCCACTCTTTGCTCACTTCAGGGGAGAATAAGAATATTAATATAAAAAGGCCCAAGTCCATAGGAGGTCATTTCGAGAAAATTGAAGAAAAAAATGGGTTTTTTTAATGGTTGTTTTTTAAATTTGGGCAATTAAAGTATATTTGGCCAAAAGACATCAGAGAACATCATATAACAAATTCAAGTGTACATTTTGTAAGAACATTAATACTCGTGTTACTTGTGGGCTGGCCTTTTGTCTGGTGGACTTTGGTCATTTTTAGAATCATATGGACTTGGGTCATTCTTACATTCATATACATGGTAGACTTCTGTAGAAGTAGTAGAAGTAATGAGAGAGGGCGCTATGATATGAATGTAAGAAAAGCCCAAATCATGGGCTTTTCTTACGCTCATGCCAGATTTTCTTGCGTTATTTAAGGCATTTCTGTGAAGATTTCAGATTTATCATTTATACACTAGGTGAGTCATTCTATAAAGAACAATTTCCAATTTTTAACTCAATATTGCCAAAATTGGACTTGGGCTGTTTTTATATTCAGATACTCAATTTCATGAATGAACTGGGGTGTTTTATTTGACAAAGTCTCTCTAATTTGACAGTTCATTTAGTATTTGTCAGGCACCAGTGCTGCTCGGCCAATCACAATATTAAGGGAAGTTGATTTGAAGCTCCCCTGACATCAAATGATGAGCTACCCCATTTGTGCTGTAATAAAGAAAAAGTGACCTTGCATTTTGTAATATTGTAACCCTAGGTCTGCATCTGGCAATAACCTCTTTCAACAGGGTTCCCAGCCCATCAGGGAAAATTATTTAACTTTTTTCCAGTCAGGGAAAAATCAGGGAATTTGGAAAAAAAAAACCTGAAATCAGGGAAAATTGCCTCAAATGAGGGAAAATCAGTGAATTTTGATCAGCCCAAAAGACGAAAGCATGGTAATCAGTCAGACTCTGTTATATTTTGTTGCATATCAAAAGAACATCCATTGAATGACTGGTTATGGTTGTACTAATTAGTTTTACATTGTTTTTATACTGAAAATACATGTAATTAACTGCAACAACTTAGAAAACATGCGAAACTGGGAATGGGCTTAAATAATTATCAGAATATTTAGACTTCATCACGGACCCTGTTAACGAACCCTGTTCAAGTTAACACTTGCCTTCATCTATTTCTTTGTAGGCTGAGCTGAAGTCCGCATTCCAAACCGAGGGCTTTGTGATCTGTGATGTCATCCCGAATCCACCAATTGCAGACAACAATGGTTCGACCAGCAGATGACCTTACCTTACTAAAGAGGTGGATAGATCCATTGATGCGACTGACCTGCCCATCCTGAATAGTTAGTCATGTTTGCAATGAAGCATCACTGCCAACCTCTCTCATTCCAAGAAGGTTTGCCCATTCAGGAACACAATATCCCATTGGTTTTTTCTTTTCATCATTTTTCATTCTCAGGTTGACATCTATTTTCATGTATTGATTAGATAAAAAAGTGTAACATGATTTGAAGTATGTACCAAATATGGGACATTTCCAATTTCCCATTCAGTGGTGGAATTTTACATTGCAATACCAATCCACCAAGTGTAATGATTAGTATAGATAACGTG
Source organism: Lytechinus pictus (assembly GCF_037042905.1). Lineage (NCBI taxonomy): Eukaryota > Metazoa > Echinodermata > Echinoidea > Temnopleuroida > Toxopneustidae > Lytechinus > Lytechinus pictus. The sequence continues at coordinate 6,232,406 of NC_087252.1, forward strand.
CGTCCCTCATACTATATAAACCTCATAACATGCGTCGTAGTCTAATTTCATCTTCTTTGAAGATTTATAACAGATGATGATAGCATGTAAACTTGAGGAGTTGCAGTGGGCAATAATATAAATAGAAGGTCTAGAAACAGGTAGCCATATCATCATAGATATAGATCTAATCAGAAACCAAACTGTGCAAAACAGTGAAATCTAATTTGAAAATCTAGTATGCTGCGTAGAAAAGCCAGCTTGGATAAGTGTGATGTTATAGCTTGGAAAAAGTCCAGTCTACTAGTGGCACCGTTGCTATATTAGGGGGTTTTGGCAAGGCAAGCACAACAGGGCTGGATCGTCTGGAAAATCTCAGCCAAAATAGCTCTCGGTCCAGCCACGATACCTCGGCATGGAATCGGCCAATCAGTGCTGTTGCTATCGTATGCAAAAAAAGTAAACATGAGTCATGCACGGCATGCGTACAACCTACATGTTAAAGAGAAGTTCCAGTAGTTGCAGTAAACACTGATTTCATGAGAAAGTCTGTAAAACCAGGCTTAATTGGCAGTATATCATCGAGGATCTAGATCTGGTACAGTTACATAAACTGAACTTTGTGAAATCTTGAAATCTACGCTGAAAAATGTTCAGACTGAACTTCCCCAACACAGATAAGCGCACGTGGGACAGTGTATAATTATTGCTTTGAGCGTCGGGCCCGACGCTCTACCCGAATCCTGTGCTTATTTGCTGATTTCTCAGCAATTACACAATTTCTTCCAGAATCCTTTGGCACATGCGTTTTATTTATACAAACAGACACTTTGGTGGTCATTTCATTGGATTCTGTATGAACTCATTTTGATATCGTTATCAAAACTAGCATTTACCTTTAAGCTAGCTAACCTCTTGTGTTAATTTTGCATTGATTTCATTCTACAGATTTAATTTGTCAAAGTCTTCAACATTGCAAATATACGCAGATTGAACCGTCTCCTGCACTCAATCTACCATGTAGATTCGCCATTTTACTTCTATAGACCTAGAATATCTAACCTATCACTTTGCCTGTCAACACAGACAAGTCCTGTGTACCTGCAGCACTGTTGCTATATAGAATTGCATAATGCAGACGAGACTGTCCGAGGCATTCCACTTGTTTCCAAAAGACATGCTTGATTACAAACCATCCTCGTCTCATTGCTCCTATTATCAACCAGGTGAAATACCATGTACTTCCACAAAAGTAAGACTGAATTCTGGGTGCAAACAGTTACTTTTACCAGCACATCGGATAACTTTATTAACACTGATAACGCCATCTTCTGGCAATTTCAAAATCTCCTGTAGGGAAGGATTGATGTAAATGTTGGGTTCTTGTACTGATTGGGCAGCTTCGCTGACTGCTGTAATGAACTGCCAGTTAACACAACGTAATAATTTCCTTCCAAACCAATCCAATAGTCGATATATAGCACCTTTTCCTTTTGGTTGCAAAGAGCTGCACACACAATACTCCATATTCGGGTCACTAGAACAATGCAACACCTGGGAATGATCAGCTTAGTCCATGTAATTCATTGTCCTCTTTAATAGCAAAATAGATGGGATTTGATGGCTTTCTTGAACTGGTCATCGGAGGAGTCTGTCTTCATGCCTTGAAACAATGTCCAAGGTGATTGCATGTTCAATTACCGTATTTGCTGGAATATAAACCACTTTTAACTCTTGGAAAAAACAAATTGAGGAAACCAATGTCCACCAGAAATGGTGAAATCTGTGTCATATTCTATATATTTGAAGCAATATTTTCATGTTTTCTCTGTGATACTAAAGCAATAAAATATAAGAAAAATTATGATTTTTTGTTGTTGCAAGTGCCTGACTTCGACAATTTTGACGCAATGATCTTGTCCATGCAACACACAGCGATAATGCCTGTGCGTGGTGCTGAATGTACGGGCAACTGGCCCCAAGATCATCATACGTGTCTACGGGGATTCCTCCTGTATATCTTAGGTATTCGTGACGATATCAATTGTATGAATTTTGCATAAATACTCACAAAACAGACCTATTACCTGTTGGCGACGAACAGGAATTGTGTTTCAGTAACTCAACACCATCACATGACCAAATAATTTGATAATGGACTCGGAGAAACAAATTGATCGCCGATACGAATTGTCACGTTACGTCGGCTTTACATTTTCTTTTCTGCGCGTTAAGTTATATCACTCGCGAGAAAGGAGTGTGGATGATCTGGCATTGCATCTGAGATGAATTAAAAGGAAAAGGACATGAAACCAGAATGAACGAGAATACTTGAAAAATAAAAGCTTTTTCATATTTCAAACAGAGAAAATGAAAGAAGGAAGTTTAGAAATAATGAAAATGAGAAAGATGGAAATGCCAATTCTAGCATCATATTTTTCCCCTCATCATTGCTGGTTGCTTGAGAGAAGAGACTAACAAGAGAAGGGAAAAGAAATACAAAATAAATGTGGATGAAATACAAAATTTTGTTTAATAACAACGTTTTGAATCATTGCCATGTGTGGAGGAAAGAGACACACAAGAGAAGAAAGGAATTGAAATAAAAAATAAATGCGCATGAAATACAAAATTTAGTTTTACAATATAGATGTGATTTGTTGCTGATTGTTTGAGAGAAGAGAGAAAAAAAAGGATATTTAAAATATGAAATTGTGTTGTATAATTTTGTTTAAATTTTTGTTTAAAATTTTTTGTTATAAATTCTGATATCGTAATATTATTGAGGGAACCTTGGAAATTTATTTCATATGGGGTATTAGAAGTTATTCTTTCTTTGAGAATTTGTGGCCAATTTCCCAAAATGGGCCAAAGGATCTGAAATCCCAGGAACTCCTTGTCGGATGAAGAAGCGTTGAAGATGTCAAGCAACCTCTCGTTGTTATAAATGAAATTGGTATTGTCATCGCTGGAGGACCCGATCGGTGGCCTCATCGCTGTCTTCCCAAAGCACATCGTCCTCGGTCCCGTCAAGCTAGTTGGAAATGCAGCACTTCAGAAATGGCTTCTTGATTGTTTCAGCGGGCATCTTGTTCCACACCTCCAGGATCCATCCACAGATCTGCGCTAATTCCACCTTCTTGGTCCTCCCAGACTTGGTCGTCTCCTTCGGTGCATTGGCCGTCCATTCTTCGCAGAGTTGCTTCAGATGATCCTTAAATGGCTTGTTGATTGCTACGTCGAGTGGCTGAAGAAGCGACGTCATTCCTCCAGGAATCATGGCCAGGTCTGAGTTGAGTCGCCGAAGAACAGCCTTGGACTCTTGGGACTTGTGGCACAGGAAAGCATCTAAAAATTTCCTCCTGATTCGTCTCCCAAGCAGTAATCACTTTGTTTGAATACTTCATTGGATACAAGGGTAATCAAGTCTCCACCTGACATGAGTTGCAGGTCACCTGATCAAGGTCAAAGGTCATTAGAGGTAATTAAATTAACTTTAGCAATATAGTTGTATTTTTTTTCCTGTATTAATAATACTATAATTCATCTTGTCCTTTTTCATCGTATTGTATGTAGTTCCTTGGGACATATTGTGTGTCAATTGGGAAGGATATGATGAAATTAATTAAACGGGATAGAATTGCCTTATGCTATTAACGATCTCCCCAAATTTGTTTGGGCGTAAATTGTTCCTCCACATGAACTCATCAAGGTAAGATGGGAAAAGGGCCCGGGACGTACCGTGCTGACGCCACAATTTCCTCTTTGCACGCATCCATGTGCCTTCGATTGTATTGTTGTGAAGCCAATCATGGATGGGATCTAAAAAATGACGTTCGTGAATGACCATATCGTGTAGATAAACCTTGTTATTCAGCTGATCAAGATGGTGGTATGCCGCCCAACCATCTCTTATGATGTGAGTTCCAGGCAAGCACCATTGCTGGATAATGGGCTCAAGTGTGCCCCAGTTCCTTCTAGGGACAACCTGGAGAAGACATCTACCACGCTCCACAGCGCCAAACACCCGATGGCCTTCATGGTACTCGCCCCGATAGTACTTCCGATGAAAATGTTTGCTTTCGTCAATCTCGACGATGATTGGATTGCCCATATCGTCGAATCTGCCAAGTTGACAGAAATTTGCTATGAGATGTTGGCTACAAACTTCCCTTGTCGTACCATCATCATGGATGGATGACTGCCTCCGGATGAATTCTAAGGGCACATCCTCTGACCCTAAAAATATGAACATTATTAACTGGTTTAAGGACAAATGACTATGGGGAAAAAAGACCCCATCCAGATGTTTTTTGGGGGGATAGCACTCAGGGCATCACCACTGCCAACCGTCAGTGCCATAGCTAGCAGTTTTTCTGGACCGCACATTGTATAGTGGGCAAGTAAAATGAATACAAAAAAATTAATAAATAAAAACTTCTAGCTTTGTATGACTATACATTTTATAAACAACATGAGGAATGCACTGGTCAGTTTTGTGCACTATGTCAACACTTTCACCATTTCCCTTTACCCAGCATGCTCTTTCCTTCGGCTGCTTCTGTGAAGCCTGCTGGAATGTACAGTAACAGCAAGTAGAGGACCCTTCCTAGACCCTGACGTGCTTCCAATCGGGTTCCTCATGTTTTTTCCTGATGTAGGTATTCCACGCCTACGATTGACCTTACTGGGCCAGTTACTTGAATTTTCCTGTCATATCATTCATTTACAAGCATTATAGTGATGTAAAATTATCCATAGCAATGTGCCTCCAGTTGTTTGCATGACACTGACATAGTATCCACATGATCTTGTTGAGTAATTTGGATATCCCTAAAAGAAAAACGTTTCTCCATATGAACTCATCAAGGTAAGATGGGAATAGGGCTCGTGATGTGCCATGCTGTCACTACACTTTCCTCTTTGCATGCATCAATGTGCCCTCGATTGTGTTGTTGTGAAGCCAATCATGGACGGGATCAACAAAATGACGTTCGTGAATGACCATATCATGGAGGTAAACCCTGTTATTCAGCTGATCAAGATGATGGTATGCCGCCAAACCATCTCTTATGTGAGTTCCAGGCAAGCATATTGCTGGATTATGGGCTCAAGTGTGCCCCTGTCCCTTGTAGGGACAACCTGGAGTTCGCATCTACCACTACCACGCTCCACGGCGCCAAACACCCGATGGCCTTCATGGTACTCGCCCCGATGGTACTTCCGATGAAAATATTTGCTTTCGTCAATCTCGACGATGATTGGATTGCCCATATCGTCGAATCCGCCAAGTTGACGGAAATTTGCTATGAGATGTTGGCTACAAACTTCCCTTATCGTATCATCATCATGGATGGATGACTCCCTCTGGATGAATTCTATGGGCACATCCTCTGACCGCAAAAATATGAACATTATTAAATGGTTTATGGACAATTGACTATGGGGAAAAAAGACCCCATCCAGATGCTTTTTTGGCGATAGCACTCAGGGCATTGCCACTGCCAACCGTCAGTGCCATAGCTAGCAGTTTTTCTGGACCACACATTGCATAGTGGGCAAGTAAAATGAATACTGAAAAAATTAATAAATAAAAACTTTTAGCTTTGTATGACTATCCATTTTATAAACAACATGAGGAATGCACTGGTCAGTTTTTTCCACTATGATAACACTCACCATTTCACGTAACCCAGCGTGCACTTTCCTCCGGCTGCTTCTGTGAAGCCTGCTGGAATGTACAGTAACAGCAAGTAGAGGACCCTTCCTAGACCCTGACTTGCTTCCAATTGAATTCCTCATGTCGTTTCCTGATGTAGGTATTCCACGCCTACAATTTACCTTACTGGGCAGTTACTTGAATTTTCCTGTCATATCATTCATTTACAAGCATTATAGTGATGTAAAATTATCCATAGCAATGTGCCTCCAGTTGTTTGCATGACATTGACATAGTTTCCAGACGATTTTGTCTGGTAATTTGGATATTCCTAAAAGAAAAGTGTCCAGGGACTCTCATTTCTGACCTAGCATATAGCAATGAAGTGATTCTGTACCCTTTTGTCAAACAAATTTCATATTTTTTTAATGCCAAACTTATGTTTCTTCAGCGGCATTCTGATTCATCTCCCAAGCAGTAATCACTTTAAAAAAAATATTTCTTTGGATATAAGGGTGATCAACATCAGTGACCACCTGACATGAGTCACATGATCGAGATTAAGGAACTTTAACAATATTGGGGGTTTTTTTCCTGTAATAATCCTGTAATTCATCTTATCCGTTTGCATGTAGTTCCTTGGGACATATTGTGTGTCAATTGGGAAGGATATGATGAAATTAATTAAACGGGATAAAATTGCCTTATGCTATTAACGATCTCCCCGAATTTGTTTGGGCCTACATTGTTCCTCCACATGAACTCATCAAGGTAAGATGGGAATAGGGCTCGGGATGTGCCATACTGACACTGCAATTTCCTCTTCACACGCATGAATGTGCCCTCGATTGTATTGGTGTGGAGCCAATCATGGATGGAATCAACAAAATGACGTTCATGAATGACCATATCATGTAGGTTAACCCTGTTATTCAGCTGATCAAGATGATGGTATGCCGCCCAACCATCACTATGATTTGAGTTCCAGGCAAGCACCATTGCTGGATAATGGGCTCAAGTGTGCCCCAGTTCCTTCTAGGGACAACCTGGAGAAGACATCTACCACTACCACGCTCCACGGCGCCAAACACCCGATGGCCTTGGGTACTGGCCCCGATGGTACTTCCGATGGAAATACTTGCTTTCGTCAATCTCGATGATGATTGGATTGCCCATATCGTCGAAACCGCCAAGTTGACGGAAATTTGCTATGAGATGTTGGCTACAAACTTTCCTTATCGTATCATCATCATGGATGGATCACTCCCTCTGGATGAATTCTATGGGTACATCCTCTACCCGTAAAAGTATGAACATTATTAACTGGTTTAAGGACAAATGACTATGGGGAAAAAAGACCCCATCCAGATGCTTTTTTTTTGCAATAACACTCAGGGCATAGCCACTGCCAACTGTCAGTGCCATAGCTAGCAGTTTTTCTGGGTAAGCTAACTAAACGAGATAAAATTGCCTGCTGTTATTCATGATCTCGCAGAATTTGTTCAGTCCTAACTTTACATTATTTCTCCAAATGAACTCATCGACGTAAGATGGGAATAGGGCTTGGGATGTGCCATGCTGATGCCACAATGTCCTCTTTGCACTCATCAATGTGCCCTCGATTGTATTGTTGTGAAGCCAATCATGGATGGGATCAACAAAATGACGTTCGTGAATGACCATATCTTATAGATAAACCTCGTTATTCAGCTGATCAAGATTAAGGGATGCCGCCCAACCATCTCTTATGATGTGAGTTCTAGGCAAGCACCATTGCTGGATAATGGGCTCAAGGGTGCCCCAGTTCCTTCTAGGGACAACCTGGAGTTGACATCTACCACTACCACGCTCCACGGCGCCAAACACCCGATGGCCTTGGGTACTCGCCCCGATGGTACTTCCGATTAAAATATTTGCTTTCGTCAATCTCGACGATGATTGGATTTCCCATATCGTCGAATCCGCCAAGTTGACGGAAATTTGCTATGAGATGTTGGCTACAAACTTCCCTTATCGTATCATCATCATGGATGGATCACTCCCTCTGGATGAATTCTATGGGTACATCCTCTGACCGCAAAAATATGAACATTATTAACTGGTTTAACGACAAATGACTATGGGGAAAAAAGACCCTGTCGATATGCTTTTTTGCGCTTTCATTTCCACTCTGGGCATCGCCACTGCCAACAGTCAATGCCATAGCTAGCAGTTTTTCTGGACCACATATTACGTAGTGGGCAAGTCAAATGAATACTAAAAATAAATTATTAAAAAATCCTAGCTATATATGATTATACAAATAAACAACATGAGAAATGCACTGGTCAGTTTTGTCCACTGTGGCAAGACTTTCACCATTTCCCTTTACCCAGCATGCACTTTCCTACGGCTGCTTCTGTGAAGCCTGCTGGAATGTACAGTAACAGCAAGTAGAGGACCCTTCCTAGACCCTGACATGCTTCCAATTGGGTTCCTCATGTCGTTTCCTGATGTAGGTATTCCACGCCTATGATTGACCTTACTGGGCCAGTTCCTTGAATTTTCCTGTCATATAATTCATATACAAGCATTACATTGGTGTAATGTGCCTCCAGTTGTTTGCATGACATTGACATAGTTTCCAGACGATTTTGTCTGGTAATTTGAATATTCCTAAAAGAAAAGTGTTCAGGGACTCTCATTTCTGACCTAGCATATAGCAATGAAGTGATTCTGTACCCTTTTGTCAAATAAAGTTCATATTTCTTTAATGCCAAACTTATGATGTTTCTTCAGCGGCATTCTGTAAAAAAAAATGTGACCAACTCCCTCATGAATTTCAGGTTTTTTCAACTGTGTACATACAAAAATACATGTATCTAGCATTTTTTATAGGGATTTTCATTGAAATATGCTCAAAGCACCCTTCTCTATAACCTAATATGATTTTTATTTCATTATCACAGAAAGCATACATAATCTGTGTTTTGATAACCTACCCCTCATTTTCAATTTTAATGAAATTTATTTAGACATTGATATGGTATCATGAAAACCTGTTGCTTGATTTCAGTATCATTCCCATATTCAAGATTAGCCCCAGGAATGCTAGCATAACTGGAGCATTAAATTCATGGCCAAGCTTAGTCGATTGCTGCAGTCGATGAGAGAAAATTTCCTCCTGATTCATCTCCCAAGCAGTAATCACTTTTTTTGAAATATTTCTTTGGATACAAGGGTCATCAAATCTCAGTGACCACCTGACATGAGTTGCAGGTCACATGATCAAGATTAAGGAACTTTAACAATATTGGGGGGTTTTTTCCTGTAATAATCCTGTAATTCATGTTATCCGTTTGCATGTAATTCCTTGGGACATATTGTGTGTCAATTGGGAACGATATGATGAAATTAATTAAAGGGGATAGAATTGCCTTATGCTATTAACGATCTCCCCAAATTTGTTTGGGCCTACATTGTTCCTCCACATGAACTCATCAAGGTAAGATGGGAAAGGGCCCAGGACATACTGTGCTGACGCCACAATTTTCTCTTTGCACGCATCAATGTGCCCTCGATTGTATTGTTGTGAAGCCAATCATGGATGGGATCAACAAAATGACTTTCGTGAATGACCATATCTTATAGATAAACCTTGTTATTCTGCTGATCAAGATGGTGGTATGCCGCCCAACCATCTCTTATGATGTGAGTTCCAGGCAAGCACCATTTGTGGATAATGGGCTCAAGTGTGCCCCAGTTCCTTCTAGGGACAACCTGGAGTTGGCATCTACCACTACCACGCTCCACGGTGCCAAACATCCGATGGCCTTCATGGTACTGGCCCCGATGGTACTACCTATGTAAATATTTGCTTTCGTCAATCTCGACAATGAGTGGATTGCCCATATCGTCGAATCCGCCAAGTTGACGGAAATTTGCTATGAGATGTTGGCTACAAACTTCCCTTATCGTATCCTCAATAATGGATGACTCCCTCTGGATGACTTCTGGATGACTTCTAAGTGCACATCCTCTGACCGCAAAAATATGAACACAAGTGTGCCCCTGTCCCTTCTAGGGACAACCTGGAGTTGGCATCTACCACTTCCACGCTCCACGGCGCCAAACATCCGATGGCCTTCATGGTACTGGCCCCGATGCTACTTCCTATGTAAATATTTGCTTTCGTCAATCTCGACAATGATTGGATTGCCCATATCGTCGAATCCGCCAAGTTGACGGAAATTTGCTATGAGATGTTGGCTACAAACTTCCCTTATCGTATCCTCAATAATGGATGACTCCCTCTGGATGACTTCTAAGTGCACATCCTCTGACCGTAAAAATATGAACATTATTAACTGGTTTAACGACAAATGACTATGGGGAAAAAAGACCCCATCCAGATGCTTTTTTTTGCGATAGCACTTGTGGCATTGCCACTGCCAACCGTCAATGCCATAGCTAGCAGCTTTTTTGGACCACACATTGCATAGTTTGCAAGTAAAATGAATACTAGAAAATTAATAAATAAAAACTTCTAGCTTTGTATGACTATACATTTTATAAACAACATGAGGAATGCACTGGTCAGTTTTGTCCACTATGGTAACACTTTCACCATTTCACGTAACCCAGCGTGCACTTTCCTCCGGCTGCTTCTGTGAAGCCTGCTGGAATGTACAGTAGAGGACCCTTCCTAGACCCTGACATGCTTCCAATCGGGTTCCTCATGTCGTTTAATGATGTAGGTATTCCACGCCTATGATTGACCTTACTGGGCCAGTTACTTGAATTTTCCTGTCATATAATTAATTTACAAGCATTAAATTGGTGTAAAAATTATACATAGCAATGTGCCTCCAGTTGTTTGCATGACAGTGTCATAGTTTCAGACAATTTTGTCGGGTAATTTGGATATTCCTGAAAAAAAACGTTCAGGACTCTTATTTCTGACCCAGCAAATTGCAATGAAATGATTGTGTACCCTATTGTCTCGCAAAGTTCGTATTTCTTAATGCTAAATTTATTATGTTTCTTCAGCGGCATGCATTGAATCGTCCCAGCACGACCCCATCCCTTCCTTCAACAATTTTCAAGTTCTGATATGGTAAATAGTGCTTGTAGAATGCCGCATTGAAGTGTTCATAAACATATTGAACCTTTCGCCCAGGGTTGCACTTTTGTCCTCACAATTATAAAAATGAATCACATTTCAGTCCATACAGCTGAAAGTTTGATGGTATCACAATCGAAGCTAAAATAGAGTTGTTTCTTAGTATCTGATGATATGTAGAGATGAAATCCAGATGCTTAGTCATTATTGGAGGCCAACCTAATCTTGAAGTATTAAGTGTCATGGCATGTCAAAAAGAAGGCAGTCAGCTCAGTTAAAGAGAGTATCAACAACAACATGTTCTTTCCATGGTAATTGCTTGTTCAATTATCTTTACCACAATCTTGAGGGGTAGTTAATAGAAGACAGAGATATTAATTTGCTTGAATACAACTTCTTTCATATCATCTTTGAAATCATCATCCGTTATGACATCACCTGTGTTGTTTATCACTTATTCCTTCCGATATCGCAAATGCTTACCTCAGTTACACCTTTACTATTTTTACCAAAACATATATCAGACATGACAATCATTTCTTCCTCATCACTGTTATCACTCTTTAACACACATTTGTCATATGTAGCATTTATCACTCCTTTGTAAAGTTCATACGACAAGGACTTGTTATTATGATTAATTATCATTACCCAATCGCTCCTGCACTCATTTTCATACAAGAGAAGAACCTTGTATCATATGTTAGAAATTTGAAATAATCATGATTTATTAACTTGCTATTCCCTGGAATTTATATCCCTTTCTTCCTCGCACCCTTTTGCTATCATGAAATATATGACCCCAGTATCCTACCAATCATTCATCGATCGTCCAAGTCATGATGCAGCACTTAATGCTAGTAGAATGCGGCATTGAAATGTTCATATACAAATCAAGCCTTGTTCCTGTGCTTGTTGACATAAGACCGTCTTGGGATTGTTGTATTTCATGTAGTTCCTTGGGACATTTATATGGCAATTGGGGAAGGATATGAAGCTAACTAAACGGGATAAAATTGCCTGATGCTATTCATATTCTCACCGAATTAGTTCGGTCCTAACTTAACAGTATTTCTCCACATGAACTCATCAAGGTAAGATGGGAATAGGACTCTGGATGTGCCATGCTGACGCCAGAATTTCCTCTTTGCACGCATGAATGTGCCCTCGATTGTATTGGTGTGGAGCCAATCATGGATGGGATCAACAAAATGACGTTCTCGAATGACCATATCATGTAGATAAACCCCGTTATTAAGCTGATCAAGATGGTGGCATGCCGCCCAACTATCACTTATGACGTAAGTTCCAGGCAAGCACCATTTGTGGATCATGGATTCCAGTGTGCCCCAGTTCCTTCTAGGGACAACCTGGAGGAGGTGTCTGCCAGTACAACGCTCCATGGCGCCAAACACCCAATGGCCTTTATGGCCATTCGTTGGTCCAATAGATCGACACCTCCCATACAACAATTGTAAACAAAATCAAACACCATGTTTACCCATCCCAGTAAGATTGTGATGGACAGCCTGCGCACTTGGGTCATAGAATGAAATGCATAGAGAGTGGAACTTGGCACTAAATTTCATTTTTCGACAATTTCAATTTTTCTAAAAATTTTGGTAATCCATTCAAATATCTGAAGTATATGAGTATCAAACAGAAAGATGCAATACAGGAAAAAACATATATACAAATTTCCTTGGATCCAACACCCCCTAATGAGCTATCCCGTTAGCATGCTCTGGGTAAATCTATCAAAAGAAACACTTTTCGCCATTAGAAACCTCAAGAAGAATTTTGGTCAAACTCCTTTCTAACGGCCTGATAGAAAAGAATTTGACAAATTTCTTTTGAGATGTTGTATTTTGAAATTTGAGACATTCTGATTATAATTTGTACTTTCATTTAAACTAATATTTCAACTTTTCTTCTCTCTACTGTGGACCTAAAATTGTTGCCAGTTATGTTTCTCTTTCAATAAAACTTTAACAATTGTCACCTAGGAAGGAGAAGTTTATCAATCTGCCCAAGAAATTGCTGTGCTTCGGCTGCCGGGCCCAGGTGAGCCTAGCCTAGAATGAATTCTTGAAGTTTCAGAGTGATGAGAATTATAAGCCGAAAATAATTTTGTAAAACCCATGATTACCAAAATGTTTAGGCCTACCAAGTTCTTCCAGTGTAGTTGGACGGCCATGCCAAGAGAAGTTTTTTTCTATTTCCATAATACATAGTTTAAGCAGGTTGTGGGTGGGAGAAGGTGGCCTGTGAATAATGTGCCTACTGGGCTTTGCCCCTTAAACTGTAGGTGAACGGCGACGCCCAGTCAGTTTTCAATTTTTTTTTTTTTTCTCTCTTTTTTTAGCTTTCATAATACATAGTTTAAGTAGATTCTGGCTGGGATAAGGTGGCCTGTGAATAATGTGCCTACTGGGCTTTGTCCCTTAAACTGTAGGTGAACGGCGACGCCCAGTCAGGTTTTTTTTTTGGCATTGTTTTATAATAGTTTTCATAAAACACAGTTTAAGGAGATTTTGGCTGGGAGATGGTGGCCTGTGAATAATGTGCCTACTGGGCTTTGCCCCTTAAACTGTAGGTGAACGGCGACGCCCAGTCAGGTTTTTTTTTTGCATTGTTATATAATAGTTTTCATAAAACACAGTTTAAGTAGATTCTGGCTGGGAGATGGTGGCCTGTGAATAATGTGCCTACTGGGCTTTGCCCCTTAAACTAGGTGAACGGCGACACCCAGTCAGTTTTTACATTTTTAATAATTTTTCTCTCTTTTTTTTTAGCTTTCATGATACATAGTTTAAGTAGATTCTGGGTGGGAGAAGGTGGCCTGTGAATAATGTGCCTACTGGGCTTTGCCCCTTAAACTGTAGGTGAACGGCGACGCCCAGTCAGTTTTCAATTTTTTTTAATTTTTCTCTCTTTTTTTTAGCTTTCATAATACATAGTTTGAGTAGATTCTGGCTGGGAGAAGGTGGCCTGTGAATAATGTGCCTACTGGGCTTTGCCCCTTAAACTGTAGGTGAACGGCGACGCCCAGTCAGTTTTCAATTTTTTTTAATTTTTCTCTCTTTTTTTTAGCTTTCATAATACATAGTTTGAGTAGATTCTGGCTGGGATAAGGTGGCCTGTTAATAATGTGCCTACTGGGCTTTGTCCCTTAAACTGTAGGTGAACGGCGACGCCCAGTCAGGTTTTTTTTTTTTGCATTGTTTTATAATAGTTTTCATAAAACACAGTTTAAGTAGATTTTGGCTGGGAGATGGTGGCCTGTGAATAATGTGCCTACTGGGCTTTGTCCCTTAAACTGTAGGTGAACGGCGACGCCCAGTCAGGTTTTTTTTTGCATTGTTATATAATAGTTTTCATAAAATACAGTTTAAGTAGATTTTGGCTGGGAGATGGTGGCCTGTGAATAATGTGCCTACTGGGCTTTGCCCCTTAAACTGTAGGTGAACGGCGACGCCCAGTCAGGTTTTTTTTTGCATTGTTATATAATAGTTTTCATGAAACACAGTTTAAGTAGATTCTGGCTGGGAGATGGTGGCCTGTGAATAATGTGCCTACTGGGCTTTGCCCCTTGAACTAGGTGAACGGCGACACCCAGTCAGTTTTTACATTTTTTATAATTTTTCTCTCTTTTTTTTTAGCTTTCATGATACATAGTTTAAGTAGATTCTGGCTGGGAGAAGGTGGCCTGTGAATAATGTGCCTACTGGGCTTTGCCCCTTAAACTGTAGGTGAACGGCGACGCCCAGTCAGTTTTTACATTTTTCATAACTTTTCTCTCTTTTTTTTAGCTTTCATGATACATAGTTTGAGTAGATTCTGGCTGGGAGAAGGTGGCCTGTGAATAATGTGCCTACTGGGCTTTGTCCCTTAAACTGTAGGTGAACGGCGACGCCCAGTCAGGTTTTTTTTTTGGCATTGTTTTATAATAGTTTTCATAAAACACAGTTTAAGTAGATTTTGGCTGGGAGATGGTGGCCTGTGAATAATGTGCCTACTGGGCTTTGTCCCTTAAACTGTAGGTGAACGGCGACGCCCAGTCAGGTTTTTTTTTGCATTGTTATATAATAGTTTTCATAAAATACAGTTTAAGTAGATTTTGGCTGGGAGATGGTGGCCTGTGAATAATGTGCCTACTGGGCTTTGCCCCTTAAACTGTAGGTGAACGGCGACGCCCAGTCAGGTTTTTTTTTGCATTGTTATATAATAGTTTTCATAAAACACAGTTTAAGTAGATTCTGGCTGGGAGATGGTGGCCTGTGAATAATGTGCCTACTGGGCTTTGCCCCTTAAATTAGGTGAACGGCGACACCCAGTCAGTTTTTACATTTTTTATAATTTTTCTCTCTTTTTTTTTAGCTTTCATGATACATAGTTTAAGTAGATTCTGGCTGGGAGAAGGTGGCCTGTGAATAATGTGCCTACTGGGCTTTGCCCCTTAAACTGTAGGTGAACGGCGACGCCCAGTCAGTTTTTACATTTTTCATAACTTTTCTCTCTTTTTTTTAGCTTTCATGATACATAGTTTGAGTAGATTCTGGCTGGGAGAAGGTGGCCTGTGAATAATGTGCCTACTGGGCTTTGTCCCTTAAACTGTAGGTGAACGGCGACGCCCAGTCAGGTTTTTTTTTTTGGCATTGTTTTATAATAGTTTTCATAAAACACAGTTTAAGTAGATTTTGGCTGGGAGATGGTGGCCTGTGAATAATGTGCCTACTGGGCTTTGCCCCTTAAACTGTAGGTGAACGGCGACGCCCAGTCAGGTTTTTTTTTTTGCATTGTTATATAATAGTTTTCATAAAACATAGTTTAAGTAGATTCTGGCTGGGAGAAGGTGGCCTGTGAATAATGTGCCTACTGGGCTTTGCCCCTTGAACTAGGTGAACGGCGACACCCAGTCAGTTTTTACATTTTTTATAATTTTTCTCTCTTTTTTTTTAGCTTTCATGATACATAGTTTAAGTAGATTCTGGCTGGGAGATGGTAGCCTGTTAATAATGTACCTACTGGGCTTGCCCCTTAAACTGTAGGTGAACGGCAACGCCCAGTCATTTTTTTTTTTTTTGCATTGTTTTATAATAGTTTTCATAAAACACAGTTTAAGTAGATTCTGGCTAGGACATGGTGGCCTGTGAATAATGTGCCTACTGGGCTTTGTCCCTTAAACTGTAGGTGAACGGCAACGCCCAGTCAGTTTTTTTTTTCCATTGTTTTATAATAGTTTTCATAAAACACAGTTTTAAGTAGATTCTGGCTGGGAGATGGTGGCCTGTGAATAATGTGCCAACTGGGCTTTGCACCTTGTACTGTAGGTGAATGGCGATGCCCAGTCAGTTTTTACATTTTTATTTAAAAAAATTTAGCTTTCATAATGCATAGTTTAAGTAGGTTCTGTCTGGGAGATGGTGGCCTGTGAATAATGTGCCTACTGGGCTTTGTCCCTTAAACTGTAGGTGAACAACGACGCCCAGTCAGTTTTTTTTTTTTTGGAATTGTTTTATAATAGTTTTCATAAAACACAGTTTTAAGTAAATTCTCGCTGGGAGATGGTGGCCTGGGAATAATGTGCCTACTGGGCTTTGTCCCTTAAACTGTAGGTGAACGGCGACGCCCAGTCAGTTTTTTTTTGCGTTGTTTTATAATAGTTTTCATAAAACACAGTTTAAGTAGATTCTGGCTGGGAGATGGTGGCCTGTGAATAATGTGCCTACAGGGCTTGCCCCTTAAATGTAGGTGAACGGCAACACCCTGTCATTTTTTTTTTTTTGCATTGTTATATAATAGTTTTCATAATACATAGTTTAAGTAGATTCTGGCTGGGAGAAGGTGGTCTGTGGATAATGTGCCTTCTGGGCTTTGCCCCTTAAACTAGGTGAACGGCGACGCCCAGTTTTTACATTTTTCATAATTTTTTTTATAGCTTTCATATTACATAGTTTAAGAAGATTCTGGCTGGGAGATGGTGGCCTGTGAATAATGTGCCTACTGGGCTTTGCCCCTTAAACTGTAGGTGAACGGCCAGGCCCAGTCAGTTTTTACATTTTTTCGTAATTTTTTTTAGCTTTCATAATACATAGTTAAAGTAGATTCAGGCTGGGAGATTGTGGCCTGTGAATTAAGGGCATACCGGACTGTGCCCCTTGTGAACCGCAATCTCTAATCGGGTTTTTTTAATTTGTGATAAGTTTTCGACTAGGTTTTGGCTGAGAGATGGTGGCCTGGGAATTTATTTGCCAAAATTATTTCAACTCATTCTTCTTAACACATACTGGTTGATATGCAAGGCTGTATCTTTGCAACCGTTTGACCTTGGGAAGATTTCATATGAGTTTAAAGAAAATCAAGTGACACCAGTTTGATGATTTGACGTAGATTGATCCATGAAAAAAAAATTATTACATGCCTCTATTGTTTGTAATCTTTATTTAGCTGGCTGAACTGACTGAACCTGGTTCTTACCATTGGCTTGGCATCTGTGACCACTTCATACAACGCAAGGAAGTTGTAGAACGTTGTCAACTATTTCGGGAATTCTAGTGTACATATATTTTGCTGAAGTCTTGATGTAAAAGAGTGATGACATAAGTTAAAGTTACAAGTTGAAAATAATTTGATAAAACGAATGATTGCCAAAATGTTTAGGCCTACTGAGTAATTATGTTCAATGTAGTTGCCATAGGGACTGGATGCTGGACCTCATTCACAAAGTCACGAAGACAGTACAGATGAAAATGAGCATCAATTCCCCATAGAGCGAATCTGGGTACTGGTGGGTTATTGGGGCCCAAGTCTGGTATACCTCTCCCTGGCTGAGGCACAGGTTGAGGGGTTGACATCAGGGTCACAGACTCCTGAGCCAATTGTCCTGAACTAGACGCAGGTCTCAACGAAATCTGTGATAGTCTTCCTTGAACCTCTCTCAACTCGGCAATAGGCTTTCGCTGGTTATCAGAGAGTAGGTCCAGCAGGAAAACCAAAGGTCGGTAGTGAATCAACGCTGCTGGCGAGTTCAGTCTAGGCTCGAGAGCCAGATCCACTTTTTGCCACTTATGATGGTCAATCATGGCCTGCATCTCAAACAGATTCTCCTTGGTCTACCAAGGAGTCTCTGCATGCCACCGTGAATTAACAAGCTCTACACGCACGAACTGCTACCAAAAGAGAGACATCGTAGGACGCAAGTCCCCTACCTCTTCCAGTAGCAGGACCGAAGTACCTACTGATGAGAGGGGTAACACCCACTCTCCTTCCCAACAGGGTCCTATTGCCAAAGGCAACAGGGGGGGGGGGCACTTCTTGCCGGTCTACACCATCCAAACCCTGGATTATAGGGATTCGGAGGAGTAGCCGCAGCCGAAGAGCTGGGGTTCTTCTTCCCGGCCCCTTTCTTCAGCCACCACCTTTACTTGCCGTTCTTGTACTCCTGTTTTTCTTTGGGAGTAAGTCTCTGCAGGTGGGATTGTTCCGAAGGCTAACTAGGTTGGGCAGCCCCAGCAGTCTTCTTTAGGAGTTTACTGGGCCCAACTGAAGGGTGAGCCAACGGAACTCCATTTGGAAATTTTCGCTTCGGCGATACCTTTCATTATTTTGATTTAATTGTTATTGCCATCATCATTCACTTACTAGTAGTATTTAATAGCAGTGTACCTCCCCCCTCCCCAAGTAAGGAAAATTAGACAAATTTATGAATTCAGTCAATAATATTAATTAAATTCGTATATCTAAATAGTTATCTTGCAATGATTGCAATGATATACCTAATGACAAATATATAATTTTTTTTTTACTTTGCTACATGAAAAAATTTCAACATCACATGATATAAAAGGAAGTTACATTTTTAATGTAATCTTTGGTTTTCCCTAAACCCACTCTTGCCATGTGTTTGCCCCACTCACATATCTGTGTCTCTTTCACTCTCGTCAGGATAGGCAGAGGTCCCTGTCTTGTCTCTACAGGTGTTTTTCTTGTTGGTTTGTCATGGAGAGTTGACTTTGGGATACCGTACGCGGCTGACGCTTCCCTTATAGAAAGTTCTCCCAAGTCAACTCACCGTAGTGCCTTGATAAGGTCGTTATGGTTCCAATTTTTAACTTTTCTTTTCGTGCGAGTGCATTATTGGTCAGCATCATAATTAGGTCAATACAAGCCGAGGTGGATATTTTTTAGTCTAATTCCTCACTATCTTGTTATGTTCTGGCTTTGTAGCAGCGAGGAGCTGCGCAGTTTCCCATCCCTCCTACATCTGGCCACTTCCTGCCAATTGGATGTGGCATCACTACTTGTATTGGAATCACATTCATGATATCAGTGATCTTGAACACCCATGCCAAATGCCTTTGCTGTGACCAATACTCGAACTATATTTGTAGGAGACTTGAAGTTGTTTAACAAAAGTTTCTTGTCAATTTCCTCGTCTTCTCCATGAAATTTACTTACGAGCTTAATTTTTGGTACATCAGCAAATAATTTCTTGTCCAAAGCAAGAAATAGCATGGTAGATGTACAGTTTTTTTTTGCTATCAGCAGTGTTTTGTTGGACTTTTTTTTCTTTTATCCATCAACTCTTGAATAAGCCACTTCAATGCTTCTTTTGTATCAGGAGCATCAATGATATAAAAAAGTGTTTGGGTGGTCAGGGAAGCACAAATAAAAGTAGGCTTGAGAGATAAAAGTGGAATAATATCATAATGAATCTTATTGGTTATTGTAGCTGAGGGATGAATCCTTGCACCACATTTGTATGAAGATACAATGATTTCCTTTTTGAAACACAGATGAGGTCTAAATCGTGATGGCCGTGGGTCCCTTTGACATTGCACGGCAGCCTTTCCTGGTGCATGAAGAACAAATTAACTGCCTTTTGCGCGAGTGTGATTTCGGTGGACGTCATGATTTGGTCGATGTTTCAAGCTGAGGTTGATGTTTCTGAGTCAAATTCCTCACCATCTTGTACATGTTCTGCCTTTGTGGCAGCGAGGAGCTGTATGGTTTCCTATCCTTGCTATATCTGCCCACTTCCTGTCAGTAAGATATAGCATTGCTACTTGGACTTCAATTAATTACATTCATGATATAAGTAATGTGAAAACCCATGCCAACTGCCTTTGTTGCGACCAATACTCCAACGGATCTTGTAGGAGACTTTGTTTATAATTATCATGGTTAAGGTTTAATTACCTTGAAAACTTGTTCTGTTTTTCAAAGTTACCTGTTGTTTTCATAAATTTTGTGTGTGGTCTATATCCATTTTGAAACTGCAATGCATATTTCTTCTTCCTTTCATCATGGGGAGGAACAGCCACTCCACCACCCCTCCCCCTAGCTATGTAGCAGTTATAATTCATGAAATGTAAAAATTACTTGAACTTTATTACTTGAATCTTGAACTCACGACACCCCATTTGTGTTATGTCACAATTGAATAGTGCACCTATCGGTAATCAAATGGTCATAACTAAAATAAATGAAAATAACCCTATCCTTACAAAACTATATTTTTTCAGAAGAAAATTTCATGAGGATTCCATAAATGGCATTAAATGAGGTAGATGAATTGCTAACATATTATGAGTGGACATTTTACAACCCCGAACATACTTTATTTCAAACATTCATATTTTTTCCTCTTTGCCCATATCATTAATTACTTAACATTTTTGTATTGCTTATTATTTAGATGATATATAACTTAAAGGGATTCATTCATTTCATAAAGATCATATTGATATGCAAATTTATGTAAATTTTTAATATCCAAAACTGACATTTCTTTTCTGTTGTTGCTTTACTTTCTGAAAAATCATAATAAATGAAGGACTCTTTGATGTGTACAGAGGTGTATTGTTATGCCCATTATATTAAAGGACAAGTCCATCCCACAAAAAGTTGATTTGACTAAAAAGAGAAAAATCCATTAAGCATGACACTGAAAATTTCATCCAAATTGTTAGAAGCAGTATCTTATACATGTATTTTATGCGTTGTTCTACGGGAAGCCAGTGAAGGTTTTTTAAGTACATGTAGTTGGTTACATTTTTTTTAAAGAAATCGACATACCCACTATCTCCAAGCAACCACCCAGAACCATCTGCTCTTGCCTCTAGCTGCAATTTCAGTGCACTCAGAGAAAATCCGTGAATCATGAGTGCTGCCAGGCCACCTTGCCACAATACTTGTTATCTTTCCAGCATTATCACAAACAACCTAATCATGGTATACAGAGAAACATCAATAGGAGAAAGAAAAAACACATGATAAATTGAATTTGTTCATCTTTTTTTTCATATTTCTAACACCTTCTTCATCATCTTTTCATGTTAATATATGCTAACTTCTTAAAATAAATCAAATCAATTAAAGGGGAAAAACATTTTATGAGACATATATAAATGAAAATCAATGTCAAAGTATATCAAAAGTAACTGAAAATAAATTCTTAGTCTGTAGCGTCTCATATCTAAATAAATAAATTTGTAAGGAAATCGCTCAAGAGCATATTTAAAGGACAAATAAGAACTGTACAATACATTACAAAGAGAGGGTGCTAAATAAAACAATCTAAATTTCAATGTAAAAAAAAAGTCAATGACCGCTATTATACTTTAGTGACATTGGAATGATGATAGGAGTACAAGTCACATTATCGACCCTTTCCCAAAACTTCAAACTGGCATAACAGAGTATACGTTTATGAAGATAAGTACCGGTAATATATTCAAAATGCGATCTAACCTGCACATTGACGGAATACCTGTTCTTTCGGTTAAGGAAGTACAAGGCTTGTTCCCCACCAGGACTCCTAATGTAGACATGAGTCCCATCGATGGCACCTATGACGCCAGGAAACCCGCAGTACTCGTAGAATCTCTGCTGGTCATAGACTAGTGCAATAATCATAGTGACTGACGAATGCAATATATGATATACCACTCAAGCGCATCCAATATCATATAAATATTTGGTGGATAATATGAACTCACCAACGGCATAAAATCGTAAAGTTTTCAGAACCTGCAAAGAAACAGGTAGAGGTTCATTACGTTCTGTATTTCTCCTCAGATCACCCTCAAGCATGTTGATGAGATGGAGTGCAGTCTCTTTTGAGAAGCGATACCGCATTCGAAAGGCTTTATCATGTACAACTCAAAAGGATTCATTCTGTCCTGTAATCCCCGTCAGGTCTGGGCCTATTGGCTATCTGTGTATACATGGAAAAAGAATGAGAGTAGACAAACATGAAAAAAAAATTGGTAATTCAAGATTCCCTGAAAAATAGGTAAGGTTTGCAAACATTCAGCCCCCCCCCCCTAGTCTTCTTAGGTACCGTATGGAAATAGCCCAGTCTATTTAGGATTAAGTTTGTTTTTTTTCCCTAATTTTTTTTACTTTAATATATAAATTGCATATATCAAGTTACATGTTTCAAATAATCTGCTGCTTTAATTGCCGTACTCCTTCCATTCATTTTGGCTCAATCCATTTTTTTATATCCTGGATGAAAATTGTCACTGCTTGTGCAAGTAGGAACAAAAATTTGCCATGTTGGTTTCATCACTAGTGCTTCAATCAATATCTCCTCCATATTTAGAAACATAATTTTGTCAGTTATAAAAAAGGAAATATTTTGCGATAAGCACTGCATCAGTTTGTTGTTCAATAAAAACAAAAGCTTACCTCTCTGAGCCTGTTGACACGATCAAGATGCATTAAATGAGCATGGTGATTTTCTGCCATTTTTATTCTGCATAGAAAATGAAATTGACATAGGGTTAAGTTTCAATGGCAAAGAAAATACATAAGAAAGATGAGCATGAGACTAGAATGAAATTCAGTCATTGAGATAACAGTTTGACAAAATTCCTTCAAATCTGCATTCTGAAAATTGTCTCATCTCTGTAAGGATGTCCCCTATTTTATCTCTGAAAACGCCCATTTTTTTTTCCTTTGCTAAAAATACATGTGACTGCTCTCCCAAATTTATTTTCTTTGAAACAATTCCTCATCTCAAATGAAATCTTTAAATTGCTGAAAAGCCTGCCAATCCTCTGTAATATTGAAGTAATTGTAAAACTTTCTTAAGACAAGAGTTATAGCTTTTCAGAAGCACATACATGTAGAACATAATCTCAGCCCTATAACACAAAGAAAGCTGCACAAAATAGATCAGGTAAGGTTAAAAGCATTTTCATTATATCACAGTGCATAAAGAAAAACAAAAGTTGTACATAATAGAAAAACCAATATACATTATTTCTTGTAACATGATAATTGATTTACCTTGGCTGATACAAAGAGACTTGAAAATATTGGCAACATAAAAGTAAGAATTGATAATGAATGTTACGGAAGTGCAATCAACACTGATACATAAAATTGTCGACCACGATTATTTTTTATCAAAGGACATAAAGTTTTATACAAACCAGAGATAGACAAGCAGACATTTTCAATTAACTTGTTATCCTGCATGCTGGCAATAACCATATTCAACCAGAAAGAGGAAAAAAAATATGAAAATTTTCATTCCATTCTCCATGCCAAATGTTGTGCCACTCCACTCCTGAATAAAACTTAAAAGCTATTTAATATACCTTCTAAATTGACATGACAATGAAATTATTAAAAAAATCATTATGAATAAATAATATTCCCAACTCTCTCGTTACATTTTCAAATTATAATCCATTCTGACTTATCCTTTTACATTTTTTCTCAATTAATTAAAAAAGGTATAAAGAGAATATTTTCCCCCAATTTAACAATAAAAAGTTGATCAATTAACACCTTAGGAAGGAGCATCTAGCTGTATTATGGATTGTCAAGTACATGTACTTCAGATGGAAAGCTGATCTACAAGTGGAATGGACAAGTATGGAATTAGTTTAATAAGTATTTTGCAAGTAAGGACATTTTCTCAAAGTAGAAGAAAAAATTACAAAGACTCTGATACATGTACACAAGAAGCTGAATATACAATGAATAAGAAATTCTAATAAAACAATTGATTCTGAGTCACGCCCGAAGGTATTAGTGACAAACTTTGGGATATAAGACTTCCTTACCAAGCCTGAATCTTGCAGTACAAAGGTAATTTGGATACTTAGCTAATAAAGCTGGAAATACATACACTGCACAAGAAATCCATAATTATAGATTAATGTATTAATTAATTTATTGTGTGCACGTTGGCACCTAAGCATGTCTCTACGTCAGCCTAAATCTTTGCAAAATAACCCACATTTCTCAAATATCAATAAGAAATTTATAAGCAAAATCAGCAAATCAAGAAAAGAACAAAATCATGCATTTATAGTACAAAATCTATCATACCTTGGAAATATGACTTTTAAGAAATTAATATGATTGGTACTATGGTCCATGCATCTTTGAATGCATTGGAAAAAAGCCTACGACCCATTAAGTATACTGAAAAAGAGAAAGAACTCTTTTAGTATGTTGCCAGTAATTCAGAGACAGGAATATGAAATAGGTGTTCATTTAATCACAATGTTTGGATGGCAAATACATGCAAGTGTTTGTTGATGTATTCTGATTGCAAAAAAATAATTTATTTTTAGACTGTCATTGTTTCTGCTCATTTCATTAAAACAAAGTGTGATTGGATGTTTTTTTATTATATAGTCACTGTCTGACCACACTGTCATTTTGAGGTTAATGAAAGTTTACGAGGGATAAGGTGAAATGAATTTGGACAAATACAGATTTATATTAATTTCTTTTAAGTGGTGTAAATGCATGATGAGCAACATTGAAGCGTTTATAATTTAGGCACCTCTAATCTTCATCTTCATTGTCTGTATCGTCCTCATCCATTATGGGACCTCTTTGAGCTGAATTTTGACAATTAATACATCTGCATTGATCAGTATACAAATGATGCATGGGTTAGAGTGGGTCAGTAGGAACTGTGTGCACAAGGTAACTTTGGCATGGTTTAACCCACGAGGCGCAGCCGAGTGGGTTTAGACCATAATGCCAAAGTTACCGCGTGCACACAGTTCCACTGACCCACGAAAGAAACCCATGCATCATCTGTTTTATAGAATGGAAAAAAATTATTGAATAAACCACAAAAATTAATGATTTACCGGATGCATGATAATTTCATGCGTCCGGTAAATTCAATTTACCGGACGCATGAAAATATTTACTGGACGCATGATTTTTTTTACTGGACGCATGATTTTTTTTACTGGACGCATGATTTAATATTACCGGATGCATGAAAATACCAAAATGTAATGCAGACCCTTTGATAACCCTGGACAACATAAATATGTAGGCTATGCCTAAATTGATAATATGTTGGCACAAAGGCATTATTATTATACCCAAAATGCCAGATACAGCTTTGCATTGACTAGTCTAGATCTATGAGGACCGGTATGAGGCAGCCTCAGACCTCCAATAGCTGTGTGTGTATGCCCGGGCCGCGCCGGGGGCCAGTGCCTACGGCTGCCTGGGCCTGCAGTGGAGATTTGGCTGTGCACAGCCAGCCCAGCTGAAACGTTAGATCGTATGTCTGGACTTCTCAACTAACGAGTTTGCAGGCAGTTTTAATCGGCCCCTATGACAATTACGGTACCGCATTTATACTTACAGATCATTTTGCATCCTTTATTTGATTCATTCTGCCTTGATCGAAAATTCAAAATTTTGACGTAAACAAGCGTAACAGTACATGCGCGATGACATCACAATGACCTTTTCGGACGATAGCTTGTTTACAGTGGATATCGTTTTGATTATCGGGATATCGTTCATGCAGCCCAGTAAAAATTCTTGCATTGCTCTCAACCAATCAGATTGCAGGGATTTTCCCATCCATTCTATAATGCATGCTACTCCATGCTGACGACATGAACATCTGCCCTTTCCATGAGTTTTGGGTTCTTCACAACCAGTCTTCTTGCAACTACAATAGGTTAGCTCGAGGAGGGTACTTGGTGCAGGAGGAAGGTCACCCCAAACTATTTCTATGTTGGAATCTATTTATACATCCATGGTTGTGTGGACTAGGAATAACAGGAAATTGTTCAAAGCATCTGATATGTATTGCAGACTGATAGTTAGCTCTCATAGTGTGCTTTAGTGGGGGGCATATTCATTTCTGTCTTTGTGCCCATTAAGAATTTGTTGTATCTAGCTGTATTAACGCTGGAACAATCCTGATCATACAGTTTGCAAACAAACTTCTCAACTGTGTTAAGCACACCTTCCTCTAGGGCAAATGAAGTCCCAAACATCTGGAAGGCTGACTGGAAATCATTAGATGAGGTCATCAGCTTCAGTGCCTTTTTCTTTGACCTTCCATAGAAGCAACTCGTAGAATCACATCCTGAAAAGCAGTGGAGGCCGATGAGAGCATTTGCAACACTATCCCCGAGATGAGATCTTATAGCTGTCAGGTTGATTGTACGTTTGTTATTGCCCCTACCAGTATGGAAAAGTAGATGGGCCTGAATCTCATGTGCCTTTGCAACCCCGATAATAAACACATCTGTGTCTGGGCTCTTAATGAATACTGCTGGTGAAGTGGTCGAAGATGAAGGCAGACATGCAGCAGCATACTTACAGTGCAGAAAGAGCCTGGTATCTGCTTCCTCATGATTACAATGAAGCTGACTCAGAGCTTCAATCTTGAGTACCCCATCTAAATTCTGGAGCAAATGACAGCTTTCATCATGAGCCATGATGACTTTGACATCTTGAAGTAGATTTGGATTCTCTTGCCATGTCTGGAATAGGAAGCGAATCAAAGCCTCTTTGTTTTGACTAGATGAAAGAAATTTCTTCCACTGGTTTGGTACTTTCTGCTCCATACCGTAGATCTTTGTGAGCTGACTTCCACTTGCAGCTCTTCTTCCCCTCTCTGCCGCCTTGATACTGAGTGTCAACTACAAAGTGTATAGTATCACTACGGGCACTGTGTGCAAGGCGAACAAGCTGTTGAATTACATATCCTGATAGTTCACCAAAAGTAGATGGCACAGCCTTCTGAGGTATTTCTTGTAGCATCGCCATTCCATCAATTACCCAAACACTGTTAAGCGGAATTCCTTCTACTAGAGGAGCAGGCTCCACACTAGATTCTATAGCATGAAGCAGAGATGCCTTTGTAGTCTTGGTCAATGAACCATCAACAGTTGCAAGAGCAAGTGGGAGAGGACCTAGAGCACTCTAAAAACTTCATAAAACTCTTCTTAGAAAATGGAATTACCCTTCCGTGAGTCTGGGTAACATGAATAAAACAGTATGAGGACGTTTTTCCATCAGAATCGTCCGTTTCTGATGACAGAGACGAGGACGTATACGCGTCCATCTTGCAAAGTGAGAGTGAATGCTACGAGCGATGTGATAGGACAAGACAGATTTCCTCCTTCTAGACGTGAGTGTAACACGTGAGCTGGTTGGCTTACAACAATGCCAACAATGGTCACAAATTTTTGGGTGTTTTTCAAAATACTTGAAAATTTGCAAGTTTCACATTTGACGAGTTTGATACGAGACTTTTATAATATTTTTACATAATATCTGATAATATAAAGTAGTTGCCCGACAGTGGTCACAAGAAGTCATCTTATTGGCCTTTGCATCGCGGCCTATTACATGTATGTCCAAGTTTCATGAACTACATGCAGGTACATATTAAATATCTAAGTTATGAATCACTTATATAGCTTAACCTTAGGATAAGATTTCAATGTTGACGCCAGGGCCATCAGATACGCAACCCTACATGTACATGTATAGTCTAACTCTGCTATGCAGCTAGGCTGGACAAAAAATAATAATGACAAAACTTACCGGCAACAGCGCCAGTCCTGAAGGGGACAATGTTTTCACTCCTTGTTTGTGGGGGGTTCCCATCACTTTATAATGAGTAGCTGAATTCAATTCTATAGAAACAAACTTGCCATCCTCGGGAAGAATAGCTTTGTTATCATCTGATATCAGAAAGACAGAGTCTGGTTGCAGCTACAACAAGAAAGAAAATAATAAAATGTTTTGTTAAACTATATTTTGATGACGTTTGGAATCGTAAAAGACCTATAATAATCATAATTTTACAAAGAAAACCATTATGGTTTACTTAATTTTTAAACTATTAAAATTAGATATTCCGGGGGTACCCATCATCTCACTCCCACAAGTGTTTTAGTCATGAAATGAATTATTCATAATTTAATTTTCACAGCAAATGAATGCTCCAGTCTTCATGGTCTAAGTGAGTATTATGCATAATTCACCTGTGCAGTTGTTATTTTGGAAAGATGTATTTCCCAATTCATCACAATAGTAGCAATTTCGTCATAAATTTTCTTGAAAATTATGCAATTTTTACTTTAGACTGCTCTTTTTACCGATAATATCGATATCAAAGTATTCTAGTTAGGAAGTCTTTCATGAATCAGGTTTAGTAAGATTGGAACTAACTCCGTGGTGGATAAAGATATGACTAACTTGTCCAGGTGTTGAGAAACGGGCCCCAGATGAGCAAACCCCACGGCGGGCAGGCGGCGGCTCCGGCAGAGACCGCAGGTTGGTTCTGGCGTCGAGGTGAATGTGCAATAAGTACGAAACATACTCATAGCTCCATTTCAAATTTAACTTTAACGAGCTTGTAGACTGTAACTTCACCTAAAATTTTAATCAAATACGCTAACACTAACCTTGAATAACTTCCCAAGATTGGAACAGTTGGCATCGCCGTGTTGAACGGTAAACCGGTGAAGGTCGGAAAAGCCATGTTAAACTGGATTTTTGTTGCATGTGGTCGTAACATGCATGCACTACTATACTGCTGCGTGCACGTGTATAACGATTGGAAACGTAGAGGGCGCTCTTTAATTTACATGAATGAAACAGCTAAGAGACGAGCGGAAACCGTATTTCGATATGGCTGTTGGCTGTTCCGATTTCGTTTTCGCTGTCTGCCTTTTTCCAAACGGAATCACGGAGAGAAAAGATATTACACATTGTATCACTTTCAAGTATACAGACTTAACATGATAGCAAATCTGGGAATACGCAATATTTAAATATAAAAATGTATGTATAACATCAAGAGACTGCTCGATCCTTTCAACTGGGTAATAAACAAACTCATTGTCTAATGTGCTTGAGACTATTCTTGTTATTGAAGGTTGTACATACACCAGGGGATAAAACTCTGTTTGTACCTCTTTGTTTTACAACGTTGGCAAGGGAAATTGTTTTCTGTTCCTAAAATCATACTTATACTCTTTCTTTGATGGAACTGTTATTTAAGATATGATCTAACTTTTGCAATTGGAGGAATTGCTTTTCACACATGATTTTCCTGCGGTCGGATAACAATTCTACTTAGTTTAATTCTTTGAGTGCCTCAGTATATTGTGGGTTGATTATACGCATTGCTCGTTTTTGTACAGATTCCAGTAATTGTGATTGTTCGTTTGTTAACCCCCCTTCGCAAAATGTGAGCAAATAGCATTTCTTTCCTCCTCTCTCTCTGTCGTTGCCTCCTTCTCCGCCATGACATTAAAACCATCTTATTTAACGAAGAATACATCACTTCTTCACTCGCTGAGCGCGGCTGAGCTGAGAGGATTGTTGCATAACACCGGTCAAATACGGCGAAAGTGCTATATTGAAAGGAGTACATTGATTCCATATAGCGGGAAGTTATTCAAAAGCGCGCGCCGTTGAAACTCCAAGATCCGAAAGTGCGCATGCTCAGAATATCGGGCCTGTTGCCTCAGTCGAGCAGGAATCGCTCTTCTTGCGATGTTGGAGACGGGGTTTCTTGAATCTCGAGATTAATCGCGAAGAGGGCCGATCGGGCTAAAATCTCGAGATTGAGCAACTCGGGATGGTGCAGCACCGCCTATTGAAGTTCTTTCTGATTTATCACAAATGTCAAATAGTTTTCCTGTGTCAACAAGCTCTGCCAGAACCTAAGAGATTGAGCTCATTGTTTTCAACTCTGATGTTCTTGTGCTAGATAAACAGATAGACCTATATCATTGGGTATATGTTTTAGTGACTTTTCAATAGATCAACGGTACTTTCTTTTGAAAAATCTAAATCATTAAATAATGAATCGGATGTCATTAGGCCAAAGTGGAACTCGAAGACTCGCCGTTTAGATGGGAGGTACCGCTACTTCCAGTCTCAAAATCTTTCAGAAATGTAAGTGAAGAGCTGACTTTGAAAGACTTAATCACAGGTAATGCCTCTAGATCTATTTGTGCTTCTACCCACCCTTGCATTCCATCTTCTGTGATTGGTGTCCACATTTTACTCGACAAATTGCCTTACAGCACCTAGCAAAGCACAGTGAATATAGCCTGGTACGAATTCAGTAATAATGTTGAACAAAGTTAGGAATAAAGTAAGTGAACGGTCTTCACTCCACACACTGGTCTTTCACAAGAAGCTTGGAGCAGGTGTTCTTCCCAGTGTTCAGAAAGAATGAACATTACTTGTACCATTCTCTACAACTTCCCCAGAATGCAGGCGCCAGTCACACCCATACTTCCATTGAATTTGCTTACAAGTCCTCATGACTGGCCGTGCAATGGAGTCACATGCAGCAGGTAAAAAAACGCTTTTGAGGTTCTTGCTGCAGCAGTATTGGTATCAACTCAGTCAAATCCTTTGATTGGCCTGGTGTTCTGCCTCTTTGACACAAGGTATAAAAAAATATGTTCATGTCAGGTTTCTTTGGCCCAAACCACAGTCAAGAAAACAGCATATATTCTTGAGTCTTACCTCTGGCGGTAGTTTGTCGACCACAGCCTGTATTGGCCAGATTGAAATTCCAGAGGTTTTTAAAGTCTAGTATCCCATAGGCAAAGCAGATCCATGTACAGACAAGTTTTTTCAGGTTTCCCATCCCTGCTACATCTTCCCACTTCCTGCCAATAAGATATGGCATCACTACTTGGATTCGAATCACATTCATGATATCAGTGATTTGAACACTCATGCCAAATGCCTTGACCAATACTCAAACAGTGCTTGTAGGAGTCTTGAAGTTGTTTAACACAATTTTCTTGTCCAAAGCAAGAAATAGCATGGTAGATGTCTCCTTCTGGTTCTCAAAGAACTCTAGTATGTGAAAGCTTTCTCAGGAGTTTCTATGGGAATGACTGAAAATGGGGATATTGGAGCTTCATCACTTTAACATCTGCTTTACAACTTGGCCAACAGTGTTCAGGATAGGTCCTTAGCATGTCCAATTTCATCGATTTTAGTGGTGAACTACCCTCAATGATAGACCTATTGATCTCATCAATACAAAGTTCTCGTCAGCTTCAGTTGCAATTGTTTTGCTTCGACGAGCTTCACTCATCTATTTCTGTTATGAAATTATTTGTAATTGAACCCTTGCTTGCTCACGTCTCCTTTGTTGTTAAGGTACCTGGCGTAGACAATCAGTTGTTTGATGTTACTGATGTTGGTCGATTCGTCAACTAGCAACCCTAATTTTGCACTTTGATTGATTTCTTGAAGTCTGACTTTCCTGGTTGTCCCCGACAACTCTCGAACAAACCCCTGTTCATCTGCTCTGAAATGTAATTTGTATATCCTTTCGGCTGCAAAGTTTGAACTTTTGACAAGCTCACCGAGTCCAGGTGTCGGAGATTGATTCTGCAAACTTCAAGAGCCTGGAACTTTGTTGTATGGGAAAGCTCTTCCTTGCATAAAAATACATACTGCGAAGAGCTTCTCAGACGGCTCACCGGTTAGTACTGGTAATGCGTTGGAAAGCACCCTGGATACCACCTTTTTGGATGATGTCAGTTACAGACACCTTGCATGGCCCTCATGCAGCTCTTGTGCAAATTACTTCCCTCATGATTTTTTACGTTCCAGATCCTCAACATTGAGGCATCCTCTGAACTCCCCATAAATTCTGCACACATAGAATTACACTTTTAATTCACATCTTTCTTTATACGGATTTTAGCTTTGTGATTGACGCTCAGATGCATCCCTTCATCGTGCATATAAAAGCATATATGATGCATCTGGCGGAGCAATAGTCTAAAGAACTCCTTCCTTGGTCCCCCAATTTCAACGGCACCTTCAACATACCTGTCCATAGCTGAGGTGCGAAAAATGATGTCCAGCATCTCAGTTAGATCAAAATTAGGGCGCCTTATCGCCCTTAATGCACCAGAAAGGGGATCGGCACGCAGCACCTGTATCAGTATTATTTTCTCAGGGTCGAGGGCTGAAGCCAGTCGGGCAAGCTGCGCCTGGAGCGTTTGCCTGAATGATGTACAATTACAAAGAGAAGGGATTAAAATCTCATAATAAAATGATTAGGTAATTGTTGGTGCATTTTTGTGTACCATATTCAGATCTTGGCCCTAGATGAGTGAATCATCAACCAATTTTGCCAACATGAAGGTATATGAATACTCTTATTAAGCTTCATTTTATTTCATTTATCAGTAAAGGTGGCAAATGAAACACAATCCGTCGAGATTTTTTTAAGTTAAAACCTACCATTTTCACAGAAAGCATGGCAAGAGTTCCATATGCACATACCGCCCAGGCAAGCAAAACAAATTTTATGTCGTGAATAATTCGCGACGGAATTGGAGACGTGAATTTCGTCGTGAATCTTCGTGATTTGGTCTATTTGCGATGTCCCTTCAGGGCCACCATACAAAATGTGCAATTTTTACTTGTAATAATGTTCTTGAGTAGATTCCAGTTTTAGGTGCCTCTTTAATGCACTCTTAAAGTGAGGAAAATTTGTAACAGCTTTTACTTGATTAGGAAGAGCATTCAAAAATTGGATGCCATTAAAATAAAAAGTGTTCCCTATATGACCCTTATGTTTCGCTAATACAAAATTAAAATTACTATTTCATCCAAACACAAGACTTAGCTGCTTCTCATCTGAAAGTCATTTTAGTCTTGCATGTAGAACCACATTCTTTGCTATTGCTTCAGGAGTACAGAAAAGTAAGGTGAAATTCCCATCTTCGAATTCTTACTTTTCCATTCTTGGCATATTACTTTTGAAATGAATACATTTTATGCTATTCTTCTGCCACTCGAGTAGTTGGTCCTCTCTATTAGACCTACAAGGGACTTATATGCCAGGGTAAAAAAAAAACATTGAAATGTCAGCCATGAATTGTAATAAGGTGAGTTAGGGGTGGGGAACTGGTTTCAAAGTTCCATCAATGTAGACAGTGGTTACCTGCATGTTAAAGGGGACAATAGTAAACTATAGTCATAAGAAAAATAGTCAAGATAGATGATGGTTGCATAAAATGGCTGCCTGAGCAATTGTGAACTATCTGACATGGTAACATGGAAAGTAGTCAGTCAGGAAAGGTGCACGCATAAAGACACAACGACACCTTCCACAAGTGAATTAACCTCCTCCCAATCACTGTTGAAGGGTCTTCCACAATCCTCTTGACATCTGTCTTTACTGTTGAACTCCTCACATTACTCATCAATGCCACACGACTTTCTTGGAGCTTTTGTCCATCATGCAACCTCTTATTGATAGAAAATAATTCTGCTGGTGCTTTTTGCTGAATTACCTTCTTGCATTTATTTCAAGTTCTTTCTTGCCTCTCTATTTCTCTGCATTTTCCATGTCCTATGCCCAAGCTAACTTGACAAATTTACTAGTTGGGGCAGGTATGGGACAATCCTGTCAAGTGAAGGCAGATGTGTATGTTTTTGGCTTACACAGTCTGGGTATGATACTGTTAACACTAACTAGGCCGGGCTTTTTTGGCTGTTCTGTTGGGGGGGGGGGGGTTGATTCAACCCCCCCCTGAGATCTTGGCTGCCGATCTCGCGAGCGCCGCAAAAATTTGCACGCTGGTAGTGTGCGATGTAATCTACAAGGCTGTATGGTAAAATTTTCCAAAATAATGAGATTTTATTTTATATGAATTAATTATGCTAATTTATGCATAAATCATACTTTTTGCTCTAATTCACTAAATAAAGCTCCTAGAATGCTAATTTTTGGTAAAAATATTCTTTGTAGCATTCTTAACAATGGCAATTGAAAAAAACTTCGGTTTGGAAATCAATTTCTTATGTATTTTATTGTTTTATGAATTTCTTATGTACTTCTTTGTTTTTCAACCTTTTGTTTTTCTTTGTTTTTTTCACCAGATTTATTGCACAAACTTTTTGAAGCATAATTATGCTAAAATCAATTGCTTTCAGCTGTTTAAAGTAAAAATAATCATATCTTTATGAATAAGATGAGAAAACTCAATTTGCATTGACTTTGTACACAAAATCATGTTCTGGAACAATTTTTGGTCTGACATGCACTTACAAAATGTTGCGTAATTTCGGAACCGCGTACCCGGGCGTCGTAAATTTGGTCTCAAAAGATGCGCATGACTTAAAGGTATAAACTCTGCGAGTGGCGTGGTCAAAAAATTTCGCGCGGCAGAATGATCGCAGAAAATGTTGAGGGGGGTTGATTCAACCCCCCCCCCCCCCCCCCCCGGCCATTTTAGGGTTAAAGGTGGCAACAAATTGAATGTTGGCACTTTCAATTTACGATCTCGACCACCGTCTTTTTAAGTTGCCCCCAATGTGAAATCAGATGAGATCAGGAGTATCACAATAACATACTTTTGAGCCTGTATCAGCCAGCCCATTAGGTGTCACCATGGCAACCAAGGTAAAGGCAGCAAGACCCGCTTACGACACCTCCAACCACAATTTTACTCATCATTACAGCAATACCATCTTATAGACATTTTTAATGTCCAGTGCATTGATGTGAGATGTTCAATTTTAGTTCAAGTAAATAAAAGTGTGTAAAGCAAATGAACATTAAAACTCACATGTTCCTTGCCATATAGTGATTTCATCCCTACAATAAACTTCTACAAAGCCATTTCAGCCTGATGTATCATTGTCATATTGTCATTGTCTTGTAACAACATATGGATTACAAGTGCAACTGAACACCATTGTTTAAAATATTGTGCCAGTAACATTTTACAGAGGATGATTGGTGAGAAGTACAAAAGAAATGACTTCTACTCTGAAGCTTTCCTGCAACTCCTGGTGGGTGTTTCATAAAGCTGTTCGTAAGTTAAGAGCGACTTTAAGAACGACTGATGAACCTTTTCCTGTGGTAAATGGTATATTTATTGGCGTGGTTAAGCACGTAAGAAAGGTTCACCAGTCGTTCATAAAGTTGCTCTTACCTTACGAACAGCTTTATGAAACGGCCCCCTGGGCCCCGTTGCATAAAACTTTTGCCGGAGTTTTTTACGGCAAAAAATCAGGAAACTACGGCAAAAAAAAATTTGCCGGAGTTTTCCATTGCATAAAACTTTGCCGGAGTTTTTTACGGCAAAACTTAAAAAAAACTCCGGCAAATCAAGCGGGTTTTTGCCGTAGCTCCTGTACCAACGGCAAAGTCCTAAAAACTCCGGCAAAACTATTTCAAGGCAGCTGCTCAGGATCTGTCCCAAGTACCATATACAGTATTCACCTGTCTACGGCTTCAAGAATAATTAGAAGGGTGACATAAGCCTTGTATAGGCTACGCAATAAGGTAATTACAGAAAATTTCATTTAATTTAGCAAAAATAGGGCCTAGGAAGATCTAGATTTTAAGTGAAGTGGGGGTAATAATAGTTGGTGGTTTAATTTTTTAAAATTTATCAACCCTGTGACAGCTCAATAATAAAAATCTTCTAAGATAGAATCTAGTTCTAGTTTAAGTAAATCTATATGATTATAGTGTTTTTGAAAAGTTATGCTGTGAATAGAGCGATGCAGTTGGACTAAACCCTTTAAATTACTCAAAACATAAGGCTTTAAAGTTGAACTTGAACTTAGGCAGTCTGCTCTTTTTCTTTGCTACCTACCGTGACCTTTATCGCCAAAGCCTCCGGCTGGCGAGTTGGCCGCTGGTTCAACCTCTATGCGATATGCGACGATGTGTTGTTAGAGTACCTCCTAAGCCGCCTCTATTTTTGCTGTTTTTTACCATTTAACCATCTTTGTAAATCCAAATATGTACAAGTTCTATAAGACATGCCAATAAATACTACCCTAAATCAACTGAAATACTCAGAAGTATGAGCTTACTTTATTTTAACGATTGAACAGACTTGTACTGCAAGTTCAATTTTACGAGGAAAACTTGAATAGCAGTCGATACGGCCTAGTCCCACACTTGCAAAAATAAGTTGGAACTTCAAAGTAAGGTTAGGACGCGCCCATTGGACATCTTAATTTCTCACCTTTGCCAGTCTCATTTTTCTTTAACAGGTCATAAAAACTGGGTGATGATTGAGAAGGAGGGGCATGCCGGAGGAGGTCTATCTTTCACTCAAAACAGACCTAACTTATATTTTTCTTCCCCGTCGCTCGGCTTGCTCCAGTCCAAGACAGACGACGATCGAGCACGTAAACAAAAGGGGAAATGAAATATCCGACTGATATATTTATCAAAACTTACACTATATGTACAGTGACCCGAAATTTGTGTGGATTCCTTTTTAATTTCACACTTGTGTCTACATGTATGTGATAGAAGGCTGGGAACAAAATGTAATAAAGTAAGAAAAACTAGCCATCATCGAAAGTTCCTGAACGGGGACAACTGAGAGATGTTTTATTTTTTCTTTGTGGTTGCTTTATAAAACCCAGGAATGAAACTCAATTAATGATAACCTCCATGATGGGACGAAACTGTTCCTGAACATCTAACATACAATGAGAGAGAGAGAGAAAGAGAGATAGCAAGAGGGGGATTATTCTGGAAGAAGGGGGGGGGGGTATACAGCCTAGGTCTACACATTGTATTTACATTGGATGAAAATATGTATATCCAAATTATTTGACAAGGAACAAATAATTAAATTCATCAATTCAATCACACCACCCCCTCCTCAATGCCATTATTCAAAACATTATAATATTGTTAGAAAAAGTGGAGGAAAACATTTTGTATCACATTTGTCCATAATATTTCAAAAAGCTTCTTTTTTGTTGTTGTTGCTTTCTCGGCAATGTTAAAAATATTTCCAAAATATCAAAATTAGCAATTTCATAAAACATAGATCCATAGTGTTAAAGGTGTGGCAATTATATGGGGGGGGGCGAACAAGACTTGATGTTTTTCTTGGTAATATTTTATGTAACAATCAAGAATATTTTCCTTTATGGGCCAAGAGGGATGGTGCAATTGTAGTTTTATAGTCGGAGGCCAACCTAAAGGTTAAATCATTCTTTTTCTGTCAATTAAAATATCAGTCACACAAATCAGACATCTCTTTCTTAATAATTCTCCTTTCTTTCTTTTTCTTCCTCTTCTCTCTCCCTTTCTCCTTTTTAAACAATTTAATTCTGAATTATATATTTAAAATAATTTAATTTGCAATTGAGAATGGGGAACACTCATCACTTATTAAGAACAGTTTTCTTCTCTCAATTAAATTACGGTCACGCAACTCAGACGTCTCTTTCTTAATACTTTCTTTCTTTTTCTATCTCTTCTCTTGCAATTTATCCTCTTTTAAACAATTCATTTCTCATTGAATTATACATTTAAAATAATTTTATTCGCAATCACTTATTAAGAACAGTCAGAGTGACAGTCAAAAGAACTCGTTATGAACCATTATAATACTTTGAATTTATTTTATCAAGTCATATTTTAATTTCAATGCTAACAGTATCCCATACCCTTATATGCGTATTGAAAGATGTGATTGAATGTTGACAAGGTCCCTTTTCTTTTAAATCAACATAACATTACCATTGGAAAACGTTTTGCAGATGGCGAATTGCAAGGCATCCTGTTGGGTAATGCAGGATATAGATTGGAACTATGGCTAATGACACCAGTGTGAGATCCACAATGCTGACAGATCATATAACAGACTTGCAATATGAACATGTATAAATAAACTTTAAAACTGTTCTTGCACAGGGATTCCCATCAAGATTTCAGAACCTAAATTTTTATGTTGCATTGCAAGGCATTTGTTCAAATTCTACCGCAGTATTGAATGAATAACATTATGAGATGAGAATAAAGTTCAAGTTTAACTTTCTCAATCCTGAAGAATGTAGTCTTCGTCATTTTTTTGTTCAAAATTATGAGGCAATGACATCAACAACTTATGCCTAGGTCACATTCGCCAGCCGGTGGCATTATGGCGAGTCGAAATCAACCATTTTACTCATCCTTGTACCAGCTTCACGTAGGTGGTTCGTATAGTAATACATAAAACGACTGATTTCAACTCGCCGTAAGGCCACCAAATGTGACCAAGGTATAACTCATTTTCATATTACTTGCTAAAATATATGCTTTTGGAAATTGCTAAAGTTCAAGGTGATTTACTTCATATTCTAAAAACAATATTCAACAGGTTTCCAGTTTAAAAAAAATGCAGAGAAAGTTGCATTGTTCAATGTTACTACAGATTTCCATTAACAAACTGCTGCAAACAATTGTGGATAATTACAAAAATCAACATGGATGATTTTAAATGTTTGCAGCATAGCTTGCTGCATTCTGAGCGTCTCCTGCTGAACTTGCTGCAGATCCATGCTCCTGGTAATTGGTGTGCTGGTCACAACAGCTAGAGCACCTTCTCTTCTCTTATGCTGGGTGTCATCTTGGCGTCCTACACAATCAACTAGACCCCATCTACCCTGGATGTCAATGGTGCCCCAGATTAGCTTGAGGCTCCGCCTTAACCTCCTTTTCCTCCTCTGGCTTTCCCATGTCCAGAAGCAGGCTGCCTTATTTGAAAGCTGCACATCAAGAAAATAATATTTGACTTAACTTTTATTACATCTTCAACCATTCCGCATTGATTTTTTTTTAATTGACTTACTATGATTCAACATTTTTATTTCATTTTGGAAATCTTAAATCATTTACCAACTCTGAACAAAAATCCCTCAATCTGGCAATAGTAGTTGAAGCTACTTACTATTCCTTGCTTAAATTTTCATGAGGAAAGAAAAACTATCCCCTTTAAAATTCAGATTTAATTAATTCAAAATGAATGATAGTAATTCTATGGGTTAGGGATAATTATTCTAGGTTTTAAAAAATCTGAATTTTTCATTGTAAACCAGTTTGCCTATTTCTATAGGGAGAACCATCTTGTACAAATTTCAATCGAAATTATGCTCATTTTTCGAGAAAAATGAATGAAAGAATATAGCAAAATTAATACAATGATCCTTAGGTATATATATTTTCAACTTTGTTATGCATTTGTGTGATAAATCTTTTATGTAAAACTAACCAGTTGCTCAGATGCCCCAGTCTCTGTCTCCTGGCCATGGACCCAATGCTTGGCCTTGTCCCTCATGGCTGCCAGCACAATCTCCATATTTGGCTTCACTTTACCAAACTGTCCACCTAAAGATTTAACAAAGTGCAGTAATGCCACAATTATAAATGTTCTCAATGCAAACAGGGATCACAGCAGAAGGATCTTAAAAAACTATGAAGGGTGATTTTGACTTGCCTCACCCCAGGCGCAGATCCAGGAATTTCCAAAAGGAGGGGCACTTTTGTCCAGAAAATGATGACAACCAAAAAAAAAAGGTCATCACTTGCATATATACACGGTACTTTCAACAATTTTTTTGGGGGGTGTACCCCCCCCCAGATCTGCGCCTACCAACCCCCCCCCCACAAACACAGGGGATCTAGGCCAAAGAAGAATCTGTCAATAACAAATTTTGAAGTCACTACACACAGAACTGTTCAGTTATGAAGTTTTCCACAAATGCAACAATTTAATTACTGTATGACTGAAATAGACAAAGAAGAATACTTGTTTTTTAATTAGTATTTAGCCGTGAAACCAATCCATCCTTAACCCGTTGAGGATCATGGGGGTACATTTGTAAGTTTCGAAATTTATGCATCCGCCATTGCGACATCAAAAGATAAAAATATTAAACACACAAATTTGCCAACGATCTCTGGTGAATTTTTACATTTGACCTAACCTGATCATTGTCACTCCCAAATATATATTTGCCAAGTTGAAGTTGAACCATCAAAGGGTACTTTATTTATCACAGGAACGATGTATATTCAGGTGAACACGGCATGCCACCTTTGACCATGATACCCTCAAAATAATTAAAGTATAATCAATCCTACATGCATTCTTGGACAAAGTTTGTAATCAAACATTTCTTTAATTTAAGAAAGACAGGATGGCCAGACAACCCCGAAACCTGTCCTCGGACCCACCTCCGGTGGGTGGATGTAAAAAAATTCTAGATATTTTGGATTAGTTGCATGACAATTACAACAAAATAAAATTTAAGAGATAGTGATCTTTAATTCTTCTTGATGCATATAAAATATATTCTTAACTCTTATAAATAAAAATACGTACCAGTCTTTGTCTGATTCCTAGCATAATCATTCACTCTTTTGTTAGATCACTCCAAGACCACCTCAGGTTGGAGGCAGTCCAACCTGGGCAGCCAATAGCATCTCCACACAGGCTCTCTGTCTGGTTTCTGCAAACCTTTATTTAAAATGCAAACACAAACAAATCATAAAATAGGTATATGCTATATATAAATTGAAAAGACACTCTGCACTTTATGTCAAGAATGTCTAAATTTATTTGACAAAAAATCTCATTTCATGGCATATAATTAATATTATTTATCTACTTTGTAAGTTATCAAAATTTAAAATTGCAATCTATTAATGTAACTAGAGTTCAAATCAGGAATTTATAAGAAAGATGTGTTGTACTCTTTCAGTTTTATTCCATGAAAATCTAAATCAAAACTTGTAATCGTAAGAAAATAAGATTTCATCATTTCCAATGGACATATCAAAGAAAAAAAAAATCAAAATCAATAATAATTTTCAAAGAATTGCAAGAGGTAATTAAATGAACTTAACTATTATTGATTCAGGTCTACACAATCACTAGCATAGCCAGGTGAGATTAGGTACATTTTCTATTTTTATTATTTTTTTTTTTTTGGGGGGGGGGGTGTATAAATTTAATAATCAACATGAGGATTCTTACTCACTATATGCCTGAAACAATTTTTTTTTCTTTCTATTCAAGAAGATGAAACCTTTTTTAAAAATTGTATTTTATAACTACTTATGTTCGACATTATCAGGCAGTAATGACTTCTTCTTCTTCATAAATATTCTTTTCACTTTGAGAAACTTTGCATCGAGATTACCAACATAAAATATAAGCCTGTCTATAAATACTTAAATTGGTAGCAATTAGAATTTTTGCTAATTTGAAATTAAGCTGTATATCTTACCCTTTTACATGGTGATTGCTAACCAACAGCCTTGTGTGGTTTCTTCTCAAAAAGTCACACATGCACTTGAGTTGCTCCAGTGTATATACCTCAACTATTTAAGCTGTTAGATATTGAATGAGAAAATAAATAATCCTATTAGAGAGTCACAAATTAAGACTAGATAAAGTCACACAAATATTTGCATTGAGATTACTTTCAGTATAAATTGTCAAATGAATATATATACTACTAGTAATATGTTTGTGGTGATTTAAACCATTACTAGGATAGAACATTTTGATGGTTGATTCCAATTGTTGGACTTATTACAGTGATTCAAACTTAACAGAAGAAAATTAGCTCAGTACAAACTGGAAAAAAAATATTTGGATTGATCATCGAAATTCCCTTTCAGATGATAAATAACCTAAAGGGATTTGTTCATTTCTTCAAAATAATTTAGATATGCAAATTTATATGAACTTAGAATATCCAAATTCCAAAACTGCAATTTTTTAATCATTTTTTATTTTCTATCTTAAACAAATAATCGATGATGCAATTGAGACCAAAATCAAAATTCTAGCCCCTTAAAAACCATAGTAATGCATGTTAAATACTAACAATACAACAATCCCATAGTCTCCATTCAGCCCCCAAATAACATTATATGTATGATTTGTTTCTCTGCAAGAATTTTTTTATGAAGGATTTTCAAGATTTTTACTTTAGTGGTCATCAGATCATTAATTTCAATTAATTGAAATAAATTGCAAAGTGTTAGATTATAACAAGCTTTAAATTGAGACCAATTTTTAATCTCTAGCCACTGTATAGATTCACGTTCACTGGCGTACATTTTTTTTTTTTTTTTGGGGGGGGGAGAGACTTGGGGCCATGGGGCCCCCATGGGGTAGACTATGGACCCTCTAAAATTTTCAAAAACAAAATAAAGGGGATAACAAAAATTTTGATTTTTGTATTAAAAAAAAATGTAAAAATGTTGGATTGCTCAGTTTTTATTAAAAAAATTTGCCCCCTACGCCATTATCAGTGTCAGGCCCCCTCAAAATTTTTGGCACATTGCGCTAAGTACTGTTCATGATCATGATGTCGCAATTTCACCTATAGCAGATCCAGGGAAAGGGGGTCAATTGGTACGAGTGCCTACCCCTATTCTATTTCAATTTTTTTAAGGGAAAAATTAAAGCCACCATTCAGAGTTGTCAAAATTTTTGGATCCAAGCACTGCACTGTCAAGCTCGTCAGGGGGGGGGGGGGGCAAAAGAGGTATTCAAGCTCGTCAGGGGGCATGGGGGGGGGCAAAAAAGGTCTTTCAAGCTCGTCAGGGAGGGGCGCAGGGATACGTCTTTTGCATGGGTGGTGGTTCGTCAGGGGGGGGCAGACTGCCCCCCTGCCCCCCCCCCCCCCCCCCCCTGTTGGTACGCTAGTGGCCTACATTCAACATGTACCTCACTCAGCCTCAGGGGCTTCGCGGTGAAGCCCTCAAACTGACTGACTGAAGTCTCAACTTCTTAAGAAAAAGTTAACTTAGATCTAGAATGTTGATTCTATGCCTAAAGTTAGATCTGAAAATTCGATCTAACTGTTGTAGGCCTAGAATCTAACCAACTTCAATTCAACTTGTCTGACTTGGTGACGACCGACAGTGACGGTGGTCCAATTAAGTTTGCAACTTTGCATTCAATTCTAACATGAAAAATTGATATGAAAAACATGAAATTGTCATGTACTGATACTAATCATAATGTAGAATGTGTGATCATAACAAGAGAAAAACGATAAATCGATAAATAAGCTTTCCAAACGTGTCGATGCAGTTGGTGGTTTCAGCTGTTGGCGCACCAAGTGCGACCAGCGCGGTCACATCACCATGCCCAAGCTCCGGCGGCAATAGACATGGCCGAGACGTAGACCCCGCAGGCGCTTGCGACACAAAAATGGAACGATTCAAACGTGTAAAAAAAATTAGTGAATCTCACTTTCACGGTGCGAGCACGGATTCAAAACAATACACAGATATTTTCGCAACTAATTAATCGACTTATAGTGATAAAAATAGCAAATATCAACACATTTCATTAAAAAAGTATCAAGCTCACCGTTCTGTGGAGTCTCCGTGATTTTTTCAGCAGCAGCAGATACCGATCGCGATATCGGCTGATATCGGCGTTCATCCTCGTTCAAGTTTATTCAGTCTTAAAAAACTCTGGCAACATAAAAAACTCTGGCAAAAGTTTGCCAGAGTTTTTTTGCCATGAAATTTTGACCGAATTTGAAACTCTGGCAAAAAACTAAGGTTTTTGCCATAGAAAAACTATGGCAAAAATAAGTCTGGCAAAAGTTTTATGCAACGGGGCCCTGGTATTGATTTGTCTGGGTCTTGACTTAATTCTCTTGGGGGCTTCATACTCAGAATTGTTACATCAAATTGGTAACTAAGAGTGCCCAGATACCATTCCTTCTTACGATAGCTACAGTCAAACCATAACTTGACAAACTGTCTCACAACACCAAGCAGAACACAGTGCATGTAATCTGGTACAAATCCAGTAACAATGTTGAAGAGAGGGAGAAAAAGAGGAAGCGAAGGACCTTTCACTCCACACACTGGTCTTTAACAAGAAGCTTGGAGCATGTATTCTTCCCAGTGTTCAGAAAGAATGAACATTACCTGCTCCGTTCTCTACAACTTCCCCAGAATGCAGGCATCAGTCACACCCATACTTCCCATTGAATTGCATACAGTTCCTCATGACTGGCGTTGGAGTTGCATGCAGCAGTTAAAAAAATCACATTTGAGGTTCTTGCTGCAGCAGATCAACCCAGTTGAATCCCTCATTGGCCAGGTGTTCTTCCTCTTCGACAAAAGATGTAAAAAATGTGTTCATGTCCTGTTTCTTTGGCCCAAACCACAGACCAGAAAACAGCACATTCTTGCCTCTTACCTCTGGTGGTACTTCATTGACCACAGCCTGTATTGGCCAGATTGAAAAGTCAGAATATTTTAAGACTGGTACCACATGAGCAAATTAGATCTGGGGCCAACTCAGGTTTCCCATCCTTGCTACATCTGCCCACTTCCTTCCAATAAGATATGACCTCACTTCTTGGGCTCCAGTGAATTACATTCATGATATCAGTGATTTGAACACCATGCCAAATGCCTTTGTTGTTACCAATACTTGCCTGCTCTGAAATGTAATTTGTACATGTATATCCTGTTGGATACCACCTTTTTGGATGTCAGTTACAGACACCTTGGCCCTCATGCAGCTCTTGTACAAATTACTTCCCTCGTGATTTTTTACATTCCAGATCCTCAACGTTGAGGCATCCTCTGAACTCCCCATAAATTCTACACACTTAGAATTACACTTTTAATTCACATCTTTCTTTATACGGATTTTAGCTTTGTGATTGACGCTCAGATGCATCCCTTCATCGTGCGTATAAAAGCATATATGATGCATCTGGCGGATCAAAAGTCTGAAAAACTCTTTCCTCGGTCCGCCAAGGTCGTCAGCACCCTCCCGGTTCCGTCCAAAGATGACTTGTGGAAAATGACATCTAACATCCCAGTAGCATCAAAATTAGGGCGCCTTATTGCCCTTAACGCGCCTGAAAGGGGGTCTGCACGCAGCACCCGTATAAGTATTACTTTGTCTGGGT
Source organism: Lytechinus pictus (assembly GCF_037042905.1). Lineage (NCBI taxonomy): Eukaryota > Metazoa > Echinodermata > Echinoidea > Temnopleuroida > Toxopneustidae > Lytechinus > Lytechinus pictus. Next base: position 6,277,168 of record NC_087252.1, read on the forward strand.
CAAGGGCTGAAGCTAGTTGGGTAAGCTGCGCCTGGAGCGTTTGCCTGAATGATGTACAATTACAAAGAGAAGGGATTAAAATCTCATAATAAAATGATTAGTTAATTGTTGGTGCATTTTTGCCCACCTAATTCAGATCTTGGCCCTAGATGAGTGAATTATTAACCAAATTTGCCAACATGACTGTATATAAATACTCTTATAAAGCTTCATTTTATTTCATTTATCACAATCCGTCAAAAGGATCATGATTTGAAGTTAAAACCTGCTATTTTCACAGCCTGTGTCGACCAGATTGAAACTCCAGAGGATTTTAAGACTGGTACCACATGGGCAAAACAGATCTGGGGCCAACTCAGGTTTCCCATTCCTGCTACATCTGCCCACTTCCTGCCAATAAGATATGTCATCACTACTTGGGCTCCAATGAATTACATTCATGATATCAGTGAATTGAGCACCCATACCAAATGCCTTTGCCGTGACCGATACTTGTAGGAGGCTTGAAGTTGTTTAACAAATTTTCTTATCAATTTCATTGTCTTCTTCATAAGATTGACTTATGAGGTTTATTTTCTGTACATCAGGAAATAATTTCTTGTCTAAAGCCAGAATAGCATGATAGATGTATGGTTTGCGTTTGCAGCCAACAGTGTCTTGATGTGGAAGAGGTTCATCGTGGTGAAGGATTGAGTAGAAGAAATAAACAAAGCTGCATGCCTGTTTTGCAGCAATGGGGGGGCCTCACTCATGTGAAGCATTAAATCATTAGCATGATGAGCCATTTCTATTTCTGTTATGAAATTGTTTATAATCAAACCCTTGCTTGCTCACCTCCTTTAATTCAGGTACCTGGCGCAGACAATCAATTGTTTGGTGTTACTGACGTTGGTCTATTCGTCAACTTGCACCCAAATTTTGAACTTTGATTGATTTCTTGAAGTCTATCTTCCCAATTGTCCCCCACAACTCTTGAACACACTCTAGTTTAGCCTGCTCTGAAGAGTAATTTGTGTCCTCCTGTCAGCTGTAAAAGTTGGGAATCGGAAATGTTTAATAATTTATTTTCCTCTTTTATTTTTATCAGAATTTATTTATATAAACATTATTAGCATATATATGACAAGCACTAGTCAAACATTACTACCATATAAACAGTATATGAGTATGTTTGTATTAAGTCGTTTAAAACATTCATAAAATGAAAACAAAGCATGTTAAAAACATTAGATATTATAATAAGAATGACAGTCAAAATGAAAAATGATGGAACAAAATACAAATAACCAGATTATGAAAATATCATCACATTTATTGACCAACCAAACAAACTAGCTAGACTGCTTCAGTTACAGAATTGATAAAGTTTAAGCAATGGGAGGTCTTTTGATAGAAGTACAATAGATTTATAGACATTTTTAAAAATCAACTAAATCAACCGACGTTCATTGTTCATGACCCGCCACATTTTCTAGGTTATAGTAGAGTCTAGAAACTAACATTTCTTTTATCTTGATATAAGAGCTGAATACATCTGCTTGGAAGAGTATTAAAACATTTTTTTTTATTGGTCTTTTTAATTAGTTATGAACTTTTGGCAAACTTACTAAGTCCAGGTGTTGAAGATGAGTCACACTTCATGAAAATACATACTGCAAAGAGCTTTTGAAATGGCTTACCGGTTCGTATTGGTCGTGCGTTGGAAAGGGCCCTGGATACCACCTTTTCGGATGATGTCAGCTACAGACACCTCATTCCTCATGCAGCTCTTGTGCAAATTACTTCCTTCCTGAAAGCACGGATGGTGATGCATCTGGCGGATCAAAAGTCGGAAAAACACTTTCCTCGGTCTGCCAAGGTCGTCAGCACCCTCCTGGTTCCGTCCAAAGATGACTTGTGGAAAATGACATCTAACATCCCAGTAGCATCAAAATTAGGGTGCCTTATTGCCCTTAACGCGCCTGAAAGGGGGTCTGCACGCAGCACCCGTATAAATATTACTTTGTCTGGGTCAAGGGCTGAAGCTAGTTGGGTAAGCTGCGCCTGGAGCGTTTGCCTGAATGATGTACAATTACAAAGAGAAGGGATTAAAATCTCATAATAAAATGATTAGGTAACTGTTGGTGCATTTTTGCCCACCTAATTCAGATCTTAGCCCTAGATGAGTGAATTATCAACCAATTTTGCCAACATGACTGTATATGAATACTCTTATAATAAAAAAATATAAAGCTTCATTTTATTTCATTTATCAGTTAAGGTGGCAAATGGAAACACAATCCGTCAAAAGGATCATGATTTGAAGTTAAAACCTACCATTTTCATAGAAAGCATGGTAAAGATTCTTGGCAAGAGTTCCATATGCACATACCGCACAGGCAAGCAAAACAGATTCACGACGGACTTGGCGACATTGTGAATATTCGCGCTTTGGTCTATTTGTGATGTCCCCTCGGGGCCACCACACAAAATGTGTGATTTTTACTTGTAATACTGTTCTCGAGTAGATCCCAGTTTTAGGTGCTTCTTTAATGCACCCTTAAAGTGAGGAAAATTTTTGACAGCTTTTACTTGATTAGGAAGAGCATTCCAAAATTGGATGCTATTAAAATAAAAAGTCTTCCCTATATGACCCTTACATTTCGGTAATAAAAAACTAAAATTACCATTTCATCCAAACACAAGACTTAGCTGCTTCTCATCTGAAAGTCATTTTATTCTTGCCTGTAGAACCACATTCTTTGCTATTGCTTCAGGAGTACAGAGTAGTAAGGTGAAATTCCCATTGCATATACTGCAAAGAGCCCTCTCCTGTATCGGTTTGCTGGTTCATACTGGTCATCTGTTAGAAGGTGTCCTGGATAGTGGATATCACCATTTTAGATGATGTCAGTTACAGACACCTTGGGCCTCATGCAGCTCTTGTGCATATTACTTCCCTCATGATTTTTTACGTTCCAGATCCTCAACATTGAGGCATCCTCTGAACTCCCCATAAATTCTGCACACATAGAATTACACTTTTAATTCACATCTTTCTTTATACGGATTTTAGCTTTTTGATTGACGCTCAGATGCATCCCTTCATCGTGCATATAAAAGCATATATGATGCATCTGGCGGAGCCATAGTCGAAAGAACTCCTTCCTTGGTCCCCCAAGTTCAACGGCACCTTCACCTGTCCTGTCCATAGCTGAGGTGCGAAAAATGATGTCCAGCATCCCAGTTGGATCAAAATTAGGGCGCCTTATCGCCCTTAATGCACCAGAAAGGGGATCGGCACGCAGCACCTGTATCAGTATTATTTTCTCAGGGTCAAGGGCTGAAGCTAGTTGGGTAAGCTGCGCCTGGAGCTTTTGCCTGAATGATGTACAATTACAAAGAAAAGGGATTAAAATCTCATAGTAAAATGATTCTTAATTTTTGTGCACCATATTCATATCTTGGCCCCTGGCCCAACAGAACTGGCGACGTCGTCAATTTCATTGTGAATATTCGTAATTTAGTCTATTTATGATGTCCCTTCAGGGCCACCATACAAAATGTGTGATTTTTACTTGTAATACTGTTCTCGATTAGATTCTAGTTTTAGGTGCTTCTTTAATGCTCTTTTAACAGCTTTTAATTGAGTAGGAAGAGCATTCAAAAATTGAATTCCATTAAATAAAAAGTGTCCCTATATGACCCTTATGTTTTGGTAATACAAAATTAAAATTACTATTTCATCCAAACACACGACTTGGCTGCTCCTCATCTGAAAGTCATTTGATTCTTGCCTGTAGATTCACCTTCTTTGCTATTGCTTCAGGAGTACAGAAAAGTAAGGTGAAATTCCCATCTTCGAATTCTTACTTTTCCATAGAATTGCATACAATTCTTCATGACTGGCTGTGCAATGGAGTTGCATGCAGAAACGCTTTCGAGGTTCTTGCTGCAGCAGTATTGGGATCAATCCAGGTGAATCCCTCATTGGCCAGGTGTTCTTGGATAAAAGATGTAAAAAATGTGTTCATGTCCTGTTTCTTTGGCTCAAACAACAGTCCAGAAAACAGCACATTCTTGCCTCTTACCTCTGGTGGTACTTCATTGACCACAGCCTGTATTGGCCAGATTGAAAAGTCAGAAGATTTTGAGACTGGTACAACATGGGCAAAACAGATCTGGGGCCAACTCAGGTTTCCCATCCTTGCTACATCTGCCCACTTCCTGCCAATAAGATATGACCTCACTTCTTTGGCTCCAATGAATTACATTCATGATATCAGTGATTTGAACACCATACCAAATGCCTTTGTTGTTACCAATACTTGCCTGCTCTGAAATGTAATTTGTATATCCTGTTGGCTGCAAAGTTGAACTTTTGCCAAACTCACAGTGTCCAGGTGATGGAGATAGTCACACCCCATTGATTCTGCAAACTTCAAAAGAGCCTGGAACTTTGTTGTATGGGAAAGCTCTTCCTTGCATAAAAATACATACTGCAATAAGCTTCTCAAACGGCTCACCGGTTTGTACCGGTTATGCGTTGGAAAGCACACTGGATACCACCTTTTTGGATGATGTCAGTTACAGACACCTTGGCCCTCATGCAGCTCTTGTGCAAATTACTTCCCTCATGATTTTTTATGTTCCAGATCCTCAACGCTGAGGCATCCTCTGAACTCCCCATAAATTCTACACACATAGAATTAAACTTTTAATTCACATCTTTCTTTATATGAATTTTACCTTTGTGATTGACATTCACTTGCATCCCATCATCATGCATATAAAAGCACGGATGGTGATGCCTCTGTCGGAGCAATAGTCGAAAGAACTCCTTCCTTGGTCCCCCAAGTTCAACGGCACCTTCACCTGTCCTGTCCATAGCTTAGGTGCGAAAAATGATGTCTAGCATCCCAGTTGGATGAAAATTAGGGCGCCTTATCGCCCTTAATGCACCAGAAAGGGGATCGGCACCCGCATCAGTATGATTTTCTCAGGGTCAAGGGCTTAAGCTAGTTGGGTAAGCTGCGCCTGGATCGTTTGCCTGAATGATGTACAATTACAAAGAGAAGGGATTAATATCTCATAATAAAATGATAAGGTAATTGTTGGTGCATTTTTGCCCACCTAATTCAGATCTTGGCCCTAGATGAGTGAATTATCAACCAATTTTGCCAACATGACTGTATATGAATACTTTTATAAAGCTTCATTTTATTTCATTTATCACAATCCGTCAAAAGGATCATGATTTGAAGTTAAAACCTGCTATTATCACAGCCTGTGTTGACCAGATTGAAAATCCAGAGGATTTTAAGACTGGTACAACATGGGCAAAACAGATCTGGGGCCAACTCAGGTTTCCCATCCTTGCTACATCTGCCCACTTCCTGCCAATAAGATATGTCATCACTACTTGGGCTCCAATGAATTAAATTCATGATATCAGTGATTTGAACACCATGCCAAATACCTTGTTGTCGCCAAGTACTCGAACTGTACTTGTAGGAGACTTGAAGTTGTTTAACAAATTTTCTTATCAATTTCCTTGTCTTCTTCATAAGATTGACTTATGAGCTTCATTTTCTGTACATTAGAAAATAATTTCTTGTCCGAAGCAAGAATAGCTTGGTAGATGAATGGTTTGTTTTGGCAACCAGCAGTGTCTTGTTGGACTTTTTTTTCTTTTTATTCATCATCAGCATTGAAGTGAGCCACTTCAATGCTGCTTTTGTATCAAGAGCATCACTGAAATGGAAAATTTGGGGGCAGTCGAGGGAAGCACAAATGAAAGTAGGCTTGAGAGATATGAGTGAAATAATATCATTACGAATCTCATTGGTTATTGTAGCTGAGGGGATAGAAGGAAAAATAAAACTCCAAAGTATATCCAGTCAGCGATGTGCCTTTTGAAATGTGCTGCCCCTTGTGGATACACAGTGCACTTCAATCATATTTCACCCATACATTGTCTTGCCTCCTGCTGAATATCACTATAAACATGATATCCTAGCCTGAATGTTATGCCATTGTGACAGCACCAATTTTGTTTTCCCGTCTTGTTGCCGGAATTCATCAATTCTGCAAAATTTAGGTTTCCCCTTCCCTTACATATCATTATGGAGGGGTTTATCCAACTGCTTCACGGGCTTTCCTGGGTTCAACATCGTGGTACGATAATCCTCAAACAGCAGGCATCTGCTAAACTGGAATGGGTGCAGGGGTGACGTCCACAGCCTTTTACAATAATCAAGGCCCTTAGAACACATAAGAAAAATATTTAAAAAATAATTTAAAAAAGGCAAAAAAAAATAGAACTTCCTTTTTGATTGATTGTTTCTGGTTGACTCACCCTCTTGTAAATGGTCTGTCTGTGTGGAAGCAAGGAGCTGTGAAATCGGGGTTACTGATAGGGGCATCTGCAGGAATCTTATTGGTTATTGTAGCTGAGAGAAGAAGCCAGGTATAGAGGGCGCAATAATACTCTAGAGTATATCCAGTTGGCGATTAGACTTCCAAAACGTGCTTCCCCTTGTGGATACAAAATGCACTTCATCCAGACACAAGACTCAGCTGCTTCTCATCTGAAAGCCAGGCCTTGCCTGTAGATCCACCTTCTTTGCTATTGCTTCAGGAGTACAGAGTAGGTGAAATTCCAAACTTTAAAATCTTGCTTTTCCATTCCTGGCATATTAGCTTGATTTTTTTTTCATCCACCATTCAGCATGCAGTGTTCATCAACATTTTTTCACAGTTTACACCGAAAATCCCACACTTCCTCGTTGACAAAAAGTATGTTGGACCAGGTTGTTGAGGATTAGCGGGATAGTGAACCTGTTGTGCATAGTCAAAGCTGTAGTGCATCTTGCCCTGCCTGGAGTTTGGTGGATGTCGTCCAAGGTCACCGTCTTCACCAGCAATGCTTTTCTTTGCAGCAGCAGCCTCTTCCCTGTAAAAAAAATAAACATAACAATTATTAATAAAAATATGTGAAATATTACTGTCATTAATTTAAAAATCAAAACTTTAATACGAGAGACAAAACACAATGGACGAACCTTGCATTGCTGTTTTGTAGCTTATAAGCATTTGATTGGTATACAACTTGTTTGCTTGCTTGCATTTATACAACTTGTTAATTAAACTATTGCATCCAGTCCGTTTAAGAAACAATTAATTTAGATTGGGGATCGACAACATCTAATAACTTTGGAGCGAGAAAGACAAGGAGAGACTATGAAGAAAAAGATGGTCTTGAATGTACCTGTACTTTGTTCTTTCTACTAAAACCTCATCCAGGTGCTGCTGAGGGTGCTGCAGCTGTTCCAGCTTTTCGTCTTCTGTCTGGTTCGCTTTCATGAAAAATCTCTGGGTGTTTTGCTGGCAGGTCCAGCAGAGGTCCGTCATAGGTTTAGCTGTTACAATAAGTGGAGTGTACTGTCGCCACACAGTCTTGAATGTGCTTATAGCCATTGCTCGACTACCTACATGCACAAAATGATAAAAAAATAGAAAAAGAAAACATGGTTATAAACACACAAGAAACAATAAAGAAGAAAAATGACCAAATTCATCATGCTATCAGGTACAACTGGTATGAGGCGAAAAGAATTAAATAATTAAATATTTCAACAAGAACGGATCTTTAGAAATGGACATTCATTGTGAAAATAAGATTCATACAAAATAAAGGATGTTTATCACATAAGAGGAGGGAGGGAGATCCATTTTCATGTCCTTCGCCACTAGGCCTGGGAGTAAAATTCGATCCATCGAAGCATTCGATCAGTTTGCCAACAATCGGCACTCGAATGTTACTTTTTACACTAATCGAATGTTCGCCAGATGATGATTACTGATTTGAAACATTCGATTATCAAAAGTACATGACTGTAAATTTAGATTTTTGAAAACAAAGTGCAAGATATCAAATGAAAATCATGCTAAAATTAACGAATTCCAAAGATCGTATCTCTTTCATGACACACAATGACGACTAAGCCGCGGCGACCGCGCACAATTCAGATGTGTTGGACTGATGTGTGCACGTACGTCTCTATAGGCGCTGTGCTGGACGCACTGAGTCGGGTGAGCTCAGTTTGCTCATTATACATTGTATGTGATTACAGCCACGCCCAATAATCATTCCAAAAGCGCTAACAAACACGCCCATATTAAATCCTCTGAATCAGTCCTGAGAAGCCACACCTCAGTATCGAACTTGCTATATTATGTTATTCCCGCCCACTCAAACAATATCAGTGACTTACCACGTGCGCGAAAGCATTGTCACTGTACGAGGTAGTTTTGAGGCAGAGCCTATTAAACCAACTAGAACCGCCCACGAAATAGGCCCCCGCAAAATTAGTCACGCGCAGTTCTCAATCTCCTTTGCTATTCGTTCTTTGAGTTGGGCTCATGGGCGGGATCTACGTTCTCATCAGCGCAAGTACTAATATACGTAAGACATACAACACATCCATTCCCAGTCACGTGCAGTTCTCAATCTCCTTCGCTATTCGTTCTTTGAATGGGCTTGTGGGCGGGATCTACGTTCGCATCAGCACAATACATACAACACGTCCATTCACAGTCACGCACAGTTCTCAATCTCCTTTACTATTCGTTCTTGGAATGGGCTCATGGGCGGGACGTACATGTATGTTCATATCAGCGCAAGTACTAACATACGCAATACATACATACAACACATCCATGCATTCTAGAGGTCACGCACATAGTTCTCAAACTCCTTGTTATTCGTCCATTGTGTGCACTCATGGGCGGGATTTATGACATACCAGAGCAAGTGCAAGCATAGCTAATACATACACCATATAGCGGTCACGCACAGTTTTCAATCTCCTTTGCTATTCGTTCATTGTGTGCAGTGAGGGCGGGATAAATGACAAAACAGAGCAAGTACATGTTCCTTGTATGTACATACAATGCATTTATTCCAAGTTCCACTCCCATCATACCAGTTAGCGCAGCTACCGGTAGGTCATGGAAGTAGGTCAACTTTTGTGTGTGTGATTTCTGATATTCCAGGAATCTCGATTAATCGAACTAATCGATTGTTTACTCTGGCGAACAATCGAATGGCAAAAAGGGTATTCGTCCCACTTCATTATCTTTATGGTTCAGAATTTTTTGAAGAAAGTAACAACAATGCTAATCGCAATGAATTTAAAAAAATCATACATAAACAAACAAAGTACTCCAATAGAAGAATCAAAATATGAAAAGGTGATAACTACATTGTCCCTCCATAGAGGCTCGATACAATGAATGAATCAAGGCCTTGGTCGATGATGATGGTATCAACCAAATGTCAGCCCTTGAGAATCCGGGAACCCTCCCTGTTACGACTGTAGGAAAAACAAAGAAATAATAAATAATAGAAATTATACAGGATTTGAAGCCTAAAATCGTGAACAAGAATGCAGTACGTATTTAATGAACGTACCAATGCATAAACATGTTGACGCAAATAGCACTTCCATGAAAAAAGTACTGGGAGCGTGAAATCTCTCTGACTTTCTGATCCTTGCGCTTGTGGAGTAGAAGGGCTAATATCCTGGGTTGCGCTGTCCCATGATGACTATGTCCTTCATCTCTCTCGAAAGTCCCAAAATATCCAGTCTGTACGTCATGACATCCTCTGCAGGGAACAGCTTCTTGCAGCGACGACTGCAGGTACACTTCTGTCAGTCTTCAAACTTGCGTCTTTCTTCCTCAGCATCTACAACAGCAGTATCTGTGATGAGAAGAAACAAATAAAACCAGTAACAAATAAAACAGAGCTGCAAACTTCACAATTTTTTTTATATGGCTTTTAAGTATTTTAGAGTTATAAATTTTATGCTCACATGCTCCAGGACTGTTGATTCTGAATGGAATTGAATAAAAATGAATGAGAGTTGAAACTTTTAGTTTTATTTTATATTTATACCACATCGTCCACCTCCATATTGTCGTCATCACTCTTATCTCTCATTCTGGTCCGGCGAGTACTCATGTAATCTGCGACGACAGACCGTAGCCTGGCTTCTTCCTCCGGGGACACCATCCGTAGATTAGCTGCCTCCAACTGCTCCATGCCGCTAGAACATCCCTCTCCTCTCTTTCTCTAGCCCGATCACGACGGGTCATTTTGTCACAGTGTACCGAAGCGAAGGCGACACGCGGAATTGCTTGTTGACTAATTTGGTTTGAACGAAGACAAATAAATTGTATGTATACGATGATAACAGTGCGAGAACTGATTAAAAAGCTACAATAATCCGACTTTAAATGCAGTCTCAACTTTCAACATTGCACTGCACACGCCATTTCCAAGTTGATGATCGACACTTCACACATTTGAAAGAACAAAAGCCCGGACGTCGCGAGTAACAAAACCCAGACTAGACCCAGCCGGCCGAGCGCCGTAGCGGCGGATTCGGCGGATTTTGGGAAATCGGCGGATTCCGTATCCGCCGGCAGATATCGTTCTAAATGGCTGATATCGTTTTTAATCAGAACCATATCCGCCGGGTTTGACGCGGCTTGATGTTTGCAGATTTGGTTCTGTTGACTATACGTTTAATATTGATTTGGACAGACAACCTCGGCAGCGCCACGCGCATGCGCAGCTCTGGCAATTATATCGATCGCAATGGGGAGGGGGGGATTTGTTTTTTTAGTCTTTTCTTTCAATATTTTTGTTAAGGAGTCTGAATTAATTAAAGGGGACCAGAAGTTCACCCTGACAAAAGTTAGATACGCCACGTACTGTTTGGTGCTTCCTAATTTACCTCTCAGTCATCTAATTTTAAGATCAATATGGGATCTTTAGTGAAATATAATTTCTCCTTTATATCTTTTGTTTCTCTTACTATACCCCCGTCTGGTTTTCATCTCCTTATTTTTTGCCTTTCTTTCTGTCCCTGCTCATTTCACCCCTTTTGCCTCTTCTCCAGTTTCCTAACCTTTGTGTCACATTATGAATATATCTGGGGCGTATACGCGTGGGTGATATAATGTAGCACCAAAAAAGGGGAAATAGAAAGAGGAAGGGGAGGGAGAGAAAATAGAAAAAATATAAAAGAAAATGTGGAGGAAATAATAGTAATACATTGGAATTTCGAAAATCAAGAATTTCATTTGCAGTGATCATTATCTATACTTCCCTTTAGAAAGCTTAATTACAAAATCCTGATTTTAATTATCGAACCTGCCATTGTTTACCTTTATTTAATACTCTGTATCAATCATAATTGATGCATATTGTACCCAATTTATCCCTAATTGTGATAAGAAGGATTTTTCATACTGCAATACCTGGTATAAAATAAATTGACAAATGCATGTTATTTGATTACAAGCATTACTATCATATCTTGGGGTAAATTCTTTGTATATACTAGTAGTGCAGCAGACATTGAGCCGCTGCTGCTCTTCTTTCTTGAAGACCACCTTACGGGGCCGACGTTGACATGAGCTGGCGTCTCCACTAGTTCCAACGTAATGCAAACTTAATCTCGGAGACTGATGATTAACGTCAGTCTGATGTCCCTCATCAGGATACAGGCAAAATTTTGATGCTTTACCTCTTCAAGGCTTTGGAAATATAACTAGAATCCGAAAGGTAGCTCTCAATTAGAGCCACCTCTTCTTCGAACTTCATGGTGAATCGCAACGTACATGTAATACACGCGCGCGGTCTCGTACCACGTGACGTTCTTGAAGACCACTTTACGGGCCGACGTGGTGATGAGCTGGCGTCTCCACTAGAACTTAGTTCCAACGTAATGTAAACTTAATCTCTGATTAACCTCAGTCGAGTCTGTCCCTCATCATGAGGATAAAGGCAGAATTTTGAGGCTTTCCTCTTCAAGGCTTTGGTAGGCCTAATATTAGACCTAGTAGAATCCGAAAGGTAGCTCTCAATTAGAGCCACCTCTTCAAACTTTATAATGAATAAATCTCGGAGGCCTAAGTTAGATAATGTTAGCTAGTAGTGCCGGTGGACCTAGAAAAGAAAGTAGATTCTACTCTACATGTACAGTCTTTACTCTAGTCTAGATGATCTCTACCGCAACGTTAGTTCAGTTCAATTGATGATTCACGCGCGTGCGCGCGGTCTCGTACCACGTGACGTATGTGAATGAAGGATATCGTGATAGCGCAAGAAAGATATCTTCCGAAGAGAGTGGCCTTTTTTTGGTACTAAATCCGCCGGAGTAGAACACAATCCGCCAGTGGATTTGGTGCCGAGAACCGTATCTGCCAGGCACAGGATCCGCCGGTACACCGGTCGGCCGCCTCCAGCTGTACACAAGTTTAAATGAATAGCCAATCAACAATGGCGTACGTTACTAGGGGCGAAGCTTAGTATGAAGCGAAATTCGATTAAGTCGAGTGTGCCAAATATCAGAAATTTCTTAACTGACCGAAAAAAAACACACGCAGAAAACTGCTTTTTTATCACTTACCTGTCATCAATTTCACTCATTTTTTTTCAGAGTAATTATGAACCTGACCAAAAAAAACACACACAGAAAACTGCTTTTTTATCACTTACCCGTCATCAATTTCACTCATTTTTTTTCACAGAGTAATTATGAAACATGGAAGAATCAGAAAATAAAAAAAAAAATCTTCAAAATTTTGACTTTTTTATTGGTTTGTCGAATTCAGAAGAACTTTGATTTGCGACTTGTCTCTCATTTCGGTGTGATCGAACACATATCATTGCAGTAGAATGTGTAATTGCTGAGAAATGTAATAAGAAATATTGCATTCTCATCAGGTGTCCTGTCATTTTCCAAGCTTTAACGGACTCTCTCACTTGTGCTTAGGTGTGTTGGTGATATTCAGTGTGATCCGTTTCAGATGAGATTTCATGATTTCACAAAGCGAGGTTTATGCGGACAAAGTATGTCTAGATCTATGATGATATGGTGACAGTTTCCTATGATTTTAAGCTATTAAAGACTTTCTAAAAAATCATTGTAAGCTTCAAATCAATGTATTGTACTCGATTATTGTTATTATTTCTTTATTCATTACATATATGCATTATTACTTGAATTCTTAATCATAACTTGTATTTAACTTCTGAAGTTTTCCATTGCGATTAAGAATAGTGCAGTAGGTTTCACGGTACACCATGGATATTTCTTGGGCAAATGTCATTTGGGTTTGTTCCTTTTCAGGACCAACATTTGCCCAAGAAAGATACATGGTGTACTGTTTAACCTACTACACTAAACTTGTATTGTCGTTGACTGAAGGTTTTCTTACAAGTAAAAAAATTGATATGAATAGAAAGTAGATTAACAAGTTAACATCTGTAACTTAAATTGTGAATTTTATGTATGGAACTTTTTTTACTCAAAGGTTTCTTAATGACTTACAGAATATAGAAAGGAGATGATACAGATAATGTGAGATTCCTAGAATTCTAGATTGTTGCTCAATATTTGAATCAAATTTGAGTGTGAGTTAATCTCAAAACAAAGGTTAGGAAATGACAAAAAAAAAGTAAAAAGATTAGAATTTCAGCTTTGTTGCTTGATTTTGATACTGGATTGTGGCTCAAAATTTGAGACTTATGGCTTGAAATTCAAGGCTTACAGCTTGAAATCTGAGACTCAAAATGTGCAAAATTGGATAAGCTTTATCATAGCACTAAATGGGAATTTTCATGGGCTCTTATTTATTTTCCTGGTGGTGTTTTCATGAAAGTGTAAGTTTAGAGCAACTGGTGATCCTTTCTTTTGGTAAGTGGTATACAGCAAAATATTCATTGCCAATGGTTTAGCACATAAGAAAGGTTCACCAGTCATACTTAAAGTCACTTTTAACTTACGAACAGCTTTACAAAACACCTCCCATGGGCTCTTTTCCCCATTTGGGGGCAAAATCACCCAAGCCCCCTGTGTATTTTTTCCTGGACACTGTAGGAAGATGCAATGCTTAATTTTTTTCTATGCAAAATGTAGAGAATTTGGAAAAGTAATCTTGTATCCAGGGTATCAAGTGAATAAGATAACTCTTGGGTATTTTTAAACATTATATAGATAGATATGAATTAGGATGATAATGAGGATTTGGAGAACAAATTTTGCTGAATATTATTGCACATAGATACAAGGCTCAAATTTACCAAGTAACCAAGCAAGGTTACTTGGTATCTGATGTACAGGGTAAATCTTAAGTATTTAAAAACATTGTAGATATTTATAAAATTGTTAATACCAATGAGTACCATGATTTTTACTGACTAATTAATCATCTTTAAATAGCCATATCAGGGTTTGATAAAAGAGCTATACACCTCAAAGAAGGCTGTCAAACAACTATCCTACTTCGTACCTTTTGACTTATACAGTGCATCCCAGAAAAAAGGAAACCAGGATTCCCATGATATCTTTTTAAGTCAAAGGCAAGTGAATTATGATATTTCATTTACATAATGATATAATCCAATTATTCTTCTTTATTTTGACACCTAATATGAGACAAATACTTCACGCATTAATGAGCAAGGCAAGTTTGAAATTTTAATGTCAAAACCAGGTTGCACAGAAAAATTGAAAGAGATATTACGACCAAGCATTTTTTATTGGCTCAGCATCTCTTTTGTACTGTTTGTTCATTCCGGAAATGAGAGTGGATTCAGATTTACACATGTTTCTGCACAAATCGTTTCTGATATGTTTCAATATTTATTGTTTGTAATCTGCCATGTGTAAACGATTTGCTAAGCTGTTGGTTTCAAATGAGAGATTAGATTCCACTCTTGCCATTAGTATCAAATCTATAAGCATATTTAATTATTGTGAAATCTATCTATAAAAATGGGTTTCCTTTTTTTGTGGGACGCACTGCATATTGCTCTTGATCTTTTTGTTACCTCTTAAATGATGAGTCAAGTCAAAAAAAAAATTTAGTCCAGGTTTATGAGAAAAAAATGTACATTTACCTTTTCTTTTAAAAGCCGAGTTTCTCTTTTGAAATCAAACAGATGTGGTTCTCAAAGATTTGACTTTGACAAAATTGCCTTTATGTGGTCTTTGTAAAGTAGACTTACAAATTAATTCCATTGGCTTGATTTAGGGTATAGAATGTGTAGTGTAACTTGGAATATTTTTTGTAGGCAACCATGCTTCTATTGTACCTGTATGAACACCTTGAAAATTGAACTGTAATGTATTAAATAATTGTTATATTAACTATTATGTTCATATAATTTTGATTTTTTTTTACATGATTGTGTTATTTTGTTTATATAAACAATATGATTGAATTTACATGTATGTATGATTGTAATTTATCTATTAATGTGTGAATATGAATACCATTGGCTTATCCTAGAGAATACAACTTCATCTGTTTTAAATTATATTTATGCCAATATTCAAACTTGCCAATATTCAAACTTGCCAAAATACCACTGTAAGCTGCTATGCATAGAAACCCCAGGGGGGGGGGGGCCACTTACATTGACGAGTGGATACCATGCGCGACCAAAAAAACATGTAAAAA
This sequence comes from Lytechinus pictus, assembly GCF_037042905.1. NCBI lineage: Eukaryota > Metazoa > Echinodermata > Echinoidea > Temnopleuroida > Toxopneustidae > Lytechinus > Lytechinus pictus. The sequence goes on from NC_087252.1 coordinate 6,292,690, forward strand.
GGATGTCTTTTTCACAATAGGGCACGTTACGTACGTAACGTGATAAGGGTATCAAAAACACAAAAATAATGAAAAAAGGGTATCTATTTCGCTAAGAAAGTTACGTGTTTAGGGTCAAATATGCGGGGATGATAAAACAAAATTAAAATGTTTTATAAAGGATGTCCCTTTTGCCCCAACACTACGTGTTTAGAGTCCGATTTGCACGAGGTGTAGAAGGTGGCGTCGTACTAAACCAAATGATGTGTATAAAGGTAAAACCGACGACCGTAGGACCCGTTACATTAAAATATTCCTGTACTTGTTTAGGGGTTCATTTCAGGGAATATTTGCCAAGAGTATCGTTTTGTTTCCAATACTTGTTAAGGGTAGGGTTTCACACGCCAATACTTGTTAAGGGATGCATTTTCAGCATATGGATATTACGTGTTTAGGGTGCTTTTCGAGACCCCACGGTCGCGCATGGTATCCACTCGTCAATGGAAGTGCCCCCCCCCCCCCCCCCCGGATAGAAACAAAATAAACTATATCCAATCACATCAAATCCAGCATTTTTTTGGAATAAAATTCACCCATTTCTGAATGCATTGTTACATTTGAAGTTATCTATATTATAGTTATTGTATGTTCATGGTATATGTTATATCAATGTTGTAACAAGCAAATTTCACCTTAAGTTCAATTTAATTCTTGAAGAGTTTTATTGAACTTGAATTTAATAATAGTACACTCAAATTGACGAGGAAGTGACAGCAGATGATTTGTTTCAAGTTTCTTTTGACAACTTAAGGGCTGGTGATGGAGTCCCACAACCCCTTTTTCTAATGATAGATGAATTGCCAGTACAGCAATGCGCATACATTCGTAATTCCGAAGCTTCGTAAATCCGAAGGTTCGTAATTCCGAAGGTTCATAAGTCCGAAAATGAAATGAGGTTCGTAATTCCGACGGTTCGTTAGTCCGAAAACAAAATGAGGTTCGTAATTCCGAAGGTTCGTTAATCCGAAAACGAAATGAGGTTCGTAATTCCGAAGGTTCGTTAGTTCGAAAACGTAATGATTAACGAACCTTATTTCGTTTTCGGATTAACGAACTTTCGGAACAACGAACCTTATTTCGTTTTCGGACTAACGAACTTTCAGAACATCGAACCTTATTTTGTTTTCGGATTATCGAACCTTCGGAATAACAAACCTTTGGAATAACGCCACAAATGTTCGGATTAACGAACCCTTTTACGTTTTCGGATTAACGAACATCGAGGTATAGGCAATTTACGTGTTTCGGAATTACGAACCTTCGGAATTACGAAGTGTAACCACAGTAATGATAGTTATGTACTTGTATTGAACCATGCACCAATAAACTATGATATGAAAATGGAAGTTCCACCACCACATTGGTATTTTCTCACCAAATAAAAGAAAATAAATTATTTTTTACAACTCATTTCTCCATCAGTTGGGCTTTTTGCAGCTCAACTACAGGGTTTTACCATGCATGTGTATATTTAAATGATATCATATTAGAAATCTAAATCATTCAGCTCAAGATACCTTATCAGTGACCATTTTTATGACAAAATATTCTATTTTTATGCATAGAATCATGTTAAGTTAGTTACCAGCTTTTCTGGTAATCATTTGTATTACAAATGTGCCAGTACAATGTAGACACAATAGCATCGTGTACAGTAATGTTGCATTTTTTTGTAATAGTGCCAATTTCCCTTGCATCCAAATTATCAAAACTGATATTATGAAACATATGATCGGTGACAATTTATAAAGAAAAGTCATGTCATGAAGTTAATAAATTAACTTTAATGATGATAACATGTATGTTGATGATACACCAATTCATATAATGTGCAATGACTCCGTGCAGTTATTTAATTAATTTGAATGGCTGTTGTGTGTTAGAGAAAGTAGTTGAGATCAATGCTGCTAGATTTATTTCAATCATTTACAACTTTTATTTTTACTCAATTTGTAAGTTTTTATTAACTCAACAAACTCTTGGAGATGCCCCACTTTTTACCAGATATTTTAAAATATGACTGTTTATTCTGATTATCATAATACATTTGTGGTAAACATTCTTTTAATGTGAAAACCCTTATTAGATTAATAGAAATGTAAAGTCAGAGGCAGATCCAGGATTTTCGAAAGGGGGGAGGGCATATTTTCCTGAGGAAGATTTTGACAAGCCAAAAAAAAAGGGTTTTAACCAAAAATTAAAGGGATTTCGTCCACGAAAAAATTGGCAACCAAAAAAAATCCACTACTGTGTAAAGTGATAATGAAAGGAACAGTTTGCCTGTGGGAGTGAGAAAATAAAGAATGAGATGTGAGAGTCCATGAAAAGATGTATAGGCTTATATAAAATGAGAAGGTTAGAGGCATGAAGGGATAGAAATTAGTGGAAAGATGAGGATATGTTTTGTTTTCCCTCCCTTTGACCTTCCTTATCTTATTTCCTTTGCTCATTTTTGCTCCTTCCTTCATCCTCATTTTAGAAATGTGAGGAAAATGATAACATGTATTCATACAGTTGTGCTAAAATGTTAGTGAACCCCACCACAAATTGCACTCTCATGCTGAGTGTTGAATGTAAACAATAGCAGCACTACGATGTTCGGTAAGCCCAGAGAAACAATTTTATATTCTATCATCTGACTTCACAATCAAATAACTGGTAAAACTTGGCAGAACTTGGAACACTTCCGAGTATGGTCATTTTCTGTGCGGTTCACTTACTTTTGAGCGCCACTCTATTGTGATATGCGCCATCATGTGATGGATATTGGAACACTTTGAATTACTCGCAGAAGTTTGTTTGTGGATTGGTTTTACGTGGAGAAGGCCGGGGAGCAGGATTCACGTATTTAATCACACCCACGAGAGTGTATGTAGAGGGGCGTGAGACTTTAGGAACTCACCCCCCCCCCCCCTCAAAAAAAAATAAATGAAATAAAAATATATTCTTCACAGGTTTCTTCAAAACCTCGCATATCCCTACCCCCCTCCCAATGTTTTTTTTTTCTTTCTTTCTTTTTTTAGTTATGTTTCGTTTCTTCTTAATACCCAAATCCATCACGAAATACTATTTTTTGCATAAAATACGCCACGTTCGGTCCCTCAAAAAATAGGGTTCATAACTCCACTGATCGCCCCTGACTATAAATTGAATGATCCATGTTTCATTTTTAAGCCTTCGCATAATTAGCAAATTCCTTCGGATTAAGTGTTCTCCCCTACTAACAAAAGAAATTCCACGTTATCACTCTACGTGCATATAATTAGCGTTATCATGAAAATTTGAGATGCAATATTAAATTTCATAATTTTCTTGCATCTGGATACCTCGCTATCTGTTTGGCTCTCCGACCTGGATTATTATAATTTCATGATCAGAAATAAAGAAATGTGTATCTGTATTATTTTTGCCCTCTCACCATGCTCAGGAAGTGTTCGGAGATCTTGAGGGTTTTGTATTACACGATTTGATTTCTAATAAACCCATTGCCGCCTGGAAAATAGTAGTCCCTGTACAAGGCATATGGGAATTTCTGAATTTGACAGTCAAGGAGTTTAACTGATTGCATTGTTGCTGTCACATAAACTCGCTCTTTAACGAGTAAACTGTCAGAAAGTGGCAGAAAAATCTTGGGTCTTGTTCTTATAAAAATAATTCGAAGATGTCCAGTGTTGGTTTTTTTACCTCACCGCTTCATATTCCATCGTGAAAATTTATGATTTTATTTATTTGCTGTCTCGCCTGCACGGGAGAAACAAGCCAAACGCGCCGCTTTTCCAACGACGGCGACGATTGTAACGGCAAAGGCGGCGGCGTCACCATTTAAATATTAACCAAGGTTGACTTATTGATTTCTTTTTCTCGAGATAACTTTAACAGTATACATAAGTCCCTATTCCATGAAACTTACATAAAGTGGTTATAAAACATTGGCAAACAGATGAAGGTAATTTCAAGTTACCGGGCCAAGTTCAATTATGTTTTTAGATTGTAGGTCTGAATTCTGTTTAACTCGGATATAATGGTTAGATGTACCAGAAATTAGATGATATTAGGATCTCACGATGCTCAGTCAAGGTGAAAAAATCATATCAGATCAGATAATATTTGATATTTTGTGTATCGTTTTAATATTTGATAATGAGATTTGACATGTATTAGGTTGTTATCACAAATGATATGGAAATGAATAACACTTTTCTAACTCAAGGTCAACGAACTTAAGATGATGTTGAAAATAATGTTAATGACAATAATAATTATTGATATTATTATTGTTTTATTATTATTAGTATTATTATTGTGACTTATAAAGCGCCAAATCCACTCTGTAGAGTGCTCAAGTCGCATAAAGAGCTAAGAGTTAAATAAAAAAAAGTTTTTAGAGGATTTTTGAACGTCTCGACAGAGGTACATTTTTTTATGTCTTCTTTCTTTATTATTATTTTTATTACTGGTATTATTATTATATTATTATTATTATTATATTCATTACAATAATAAGCATGCACTGTTTTATCTAATGCATTGCTTTAAATATTTTTTTTCTTTTTTAAAGGTAATAGTTTTCCAAATAAATGAAATGGTATTTTTAGATGGTTTGGCTGTTTCAATTTCCCTTGTTTCCTGTTTTAACAAAATAATGAATAGCCCATATAAGCACACCAACTAAAAACTGATCTATTTGGGGGGAAAGGGATTTATGATAGTCTTTCGTGAAATTGGACGGACTTTAATATGAATTCATGAGGAAATATTGTAGCTCTTGTATCGTAACACGACTTGAATCGGGTATACTATTACACTGATAAATCTATTTTAAATTTAAAGAGCCTCCGTTAGGATACTATGTTACACTTGCAATGTGTTATTTTTAGGACATCAACGGTGTACAACCAGCTCAATTAATAGAACATAAATAGATTCAGAAATACATGTAGCATATATACGGCAATTTTAAACTTCTCCCTTTGCATTTACTATCCATACATTCCTTGCTTAGATAATTATATAGGACTCCTATTTTTCGGGGGAAAAAAATAATGATTTATCCGATTTCTACCATGGGGCCAATTTATACAAGCGATTGTGCTTCCCTTGAACCCTCTGCATGTATAGTACATTTTTAATAAAAGTAATAATAACAATAAGAAGAAGAAAAATAATGATAATATAGGATATTTGAATAGCGCACGTATCCACCTTGTTAGGTGCTCATTGTGCTCCTACACTGTAAAAACTGTGGTTTTAAAACTGATACCAGTGGGTGTTAATAGAGGACCACACCCTCTGGTGTCAAAATTACACCCCAAAGATTGAATATAACACCAAAGAGTGTACATGTAACAACCAAATGTGTTGCAATAACACCTATAGGTGCTAAACTAACACTGTCAATTTAACACCGGTGTAAAATAACTGGTGTGGTCCTCTATGTACATCGGTTAACACCGCAGTTTTTGCTGTGTATATATTACCTCGGCTAACCTAGTCTACTGATTCCGGTGCTCACAGCTTTTTTTAGGAATTACTTCCTGCCGGCACCCATTTACCTCACCTGGGTGGAATGCAGCACATTGTGGACCAATTTGTTGTTGAAGGAAATTACGCCTTGGCTGGGACTCGAACAGGACCCTCTGTTTAAAAGTCCGGAGACTAATCCACTGGCCATGCAGCATGTGCAGGGCCCGTTATAAAAAGAGTTACAACTTTGCCATAATGGCAACTACCATGGTAACAGGGCTAAGCAGCCAATCACAATCACGGTTACCATGGTTGTTGCGATAATGGCAAAGTTACAACAGTTGCAACTCTTTATGAAACGGGCCCCAGAAGGTTTTTTATGTCAGTGATTTTGTATATTTATATATTTCTTAATCATGGAAATTAAGATTAAGTTAAATTGATTAAAATTCAATTTAAAAAAAATAATGAGATTCGTTGTCCCATGTATCCCAAACGATGTCACTATCACGTTGGTTCAATTTGTCAATTCATTAATTTGTGATTTATCATTTTATTCTCTGTCATCACTTTATTTTAAGGTCGCTGATTTTAATGACTCGTTTTATGTCATTCATTCATAACTTTGTTAATGCTTATGATGTTCATCCTCATGTCACTGTTAGTGTAACACACGACAATATGTATAAAAAAAAGACTATAACTAAAGTATAAGTTTTTGAAAAAATCCAAATCATCAGGGAGCCTTTCCTGAAACGCCCGAACTGTTTTGTCGCTGACAAAATAGTTTTCGACCAATCAGAGGCAATGATTTCAGTAGCTTGTAACATTTTGTCAATATAATCACAAATAATGCGCTTCGTCATACAGGGGAATGGATCACACGCTCCTTTGGCAGAGAGTTATAACTAAGGATTATATTAAAGGTAAAAGAGGGGATTCTGAATGCTGAATCTGAGCCAAAAATGTCAGGGTTGTAATCTTTCGATATTCACGGGCCGAGCTTTATCAGTTTAACTTCATCTATATTTAAGCTATAAAGTTTTGTTCTGCCCGATACACAATCTGTGTATTCATATCTATTGACTGTTTCAAGGCTCCTGTAAGAATTGTTGACTTATTCAGTTTCATGAATTATACCCACCTGTTGAAAAAAATACTTAAAATGTTGGGCAACATACCGTCCACTGTGTTGGGTAATGTATGTTGGTAAAAAATATATCTTCTGGGGCCCTTTGCAGAAAGAGTTGCAATCAATCGCAACTCTAAAAATCATGCACAACTTGATTTTCAACTAATCAACAGCGCGCATTTGGGACTTGGGATTGATTTTTTGGCTTGCGTTTAAACGGGGAATTATGTTCCAATTGAGCAAATTTATTACCAAATTATGGAGTGTAGAAAAAAAGTAATCGGAGCAAGAAGAAAGGGAGAATAGATAGGAGAGGGGGAGAGAAAACGGGGGAGGAGGAAAATGGCAATACAGGCAATTCAGATATAGCATGGGTTGTAGTTGGCAATTATCATCATTGATTACTGATTATTGATAATTAGCTATTAAAACATGTCCTTGTTTACTAATATATCATGCGAGGAGATGCCCATGACCTATACCAGCAACATCTGGTTGCGGAACGAAAAACGAAATGAGTCCTTGTCGACTAATCTTGCTACAATTGAAATAACCATGGGAAGAGGAAGGACAGCCGTAATGAATATGATTAAGCTTATCATGTATATTTTGTCACTTCTGACTGCATGTCGACAATGTTCAAAGCACTATGGATAAAAGAAAATACCACCACCCCCCCCCCCCCCCGACTCCTGAAAGAGAACTTTTCATATTACAAAAGTATGTGGCCTCATCTTTTGTATGAATATTTCTTAAAGACTGTTAAGATTTTCATTAACTTTCACATCGATTGATTAAAAAAAACAGTTACACACACACACACACACATATATATATATATATAATATATATATATATATATATATGTGTGTATATATATATATAAATATATATATATATATATATATATATATATATATATATATGAGGGAGACCCTGTTTGGGCGCCGTTGTTCCGACGGCGGCGGCGTCGTCAACATTGAAATTTTAACCAGGGTTAAGTCTTTGAAATATAACTTTGAAGGAATGTGGGTCTAAATCATGAAACTTGCTCATAAGCTTAATGTTTCACTGAACATCCCAAATGAGTTTGAGGTCACATGACAAAGGTCATTTACGGCCCATGAACCTTGGACAAGTTGGGGTATTTGTTGAATTACTATTATTACTTTGAAAGTTTATGGATCTAGTTCATGAAATGTTGACATAGGAGTAATCAATTAGTATTCCTGAACATCCTGTGCAAGTTTCGGATCACATGATATTACCGAGGTCGAAGTTAATTTAGTGTCGATGAACTTAGATTATGTTGGGGGAATCAACAACGAAGTCTTAACCAAAGTTATTTTTTTTAATGTTATAACTTATATATGAATCTAGTTAATGAAACCTGGACATACAGTAGGAGTAAACTAGTATCAGTGAATATTAAGAGTGCATTTCAGGTCCAAAGTTTAAGGACAAAGGTCATTTAAGGTCAATGAACTTTGTCCATGTTGGGGATATTTGTTGAATTGCCATAACTTTGAATGTTTATGGATCTAGTTCATGAAATGTAGACATAGTGTAATCAAATATTACTGGTCGTTTTGCATAAGTCTTAGGTCACATGATAAAGGTCAAATGTCATTTAGGGTCAAAGAGCATAGTAACAATTATTATATTACTGATGGGTTTTTTTTGTGTGAATAATTTTTTAACAGTCGTTTTCAAAGTCAGCACTGCTGCAAGTTTTGATCGCGTGATGCATGCGAGGCTGTCAGAAGCGCTCCACTTGTCATTGAAATAAATCACAAAAGATCGCAATATTTATTTTTGAATTCTATTATATCTTCAATATCCCCATAATGTATAACAAGGTTTGATCCCCCCCCCCTTGGAAACCGTAGTTTACATATTGAATTTTTTTCTTTAAGTGTATGCCTTATATGTTTAATGATCTATGTGTTCATATGCATGTGTTTGGTTCTTTATAAACTTGAAAATTTAAGTGATCAGTTATTATGATTATGTTATCTGAAATTGTCAATACTTTTATTCAAAGGCGCTCATCATTAACGGGGAGATAATCAAGGGTTTAAAACCAGATTTGATGCCATTTAATCAAAGAGAAAGTCAAGATGAGGTGTTGGTATTACAGGGGTATCATTATTTTTTGCATCCGGCGCAGCGTCTTAAGTCAAGACGCTGTCCCCTGATGCAAAAAAAAACTCTTCACGTCAGACTTTCATCTGGACCAGACTGGTGACATCAGTGTACGGAGTAAGATGGGGATCATGAGGGTAACTGGTATTTCTCACTTTCATTTTTCTGTGATTACTGATGCATACCTTACATTGAACAAGCGTTTGGTGTTTTAATTACGACCTTAAACCATTGGGCCATTGTCATCTGAATGCCAGATTTTTGTCAACATTACCATAAGGCTCACTATTGTTTTATCCATCTAATGATATAACTTGACTAGTCTGCGTCTTTCATGCAGAAAATAATTCATCACAGAAGGTCTTGCTGGGTTTTTTATCACTATTATTACAACTTTCGATCATTATTACTTTTATTTTTATCAATGTGTAAGTTTAATCATAAACAATTGATTCGGTTGGCCTTTGCACCTGAACGGCCAATTTGTGATTATTATCGTTATTGTTTTATTTTTTCCAGCAAATTCCTTGTTTATATATCCTAAATTGTTACATATTTATTTTTGTTTTAATTCATTAATAAACCTTCCGGGCGATAATATAAATATGATCATTTCAATGGATACCAGTACACTAGCTAGTGTCTTGCACCAGACACGTTTATCTTGACGTTCTGAAGTATAGAGCTATCCTGTGAAGCAGTATGAAGCTGTTTATCTCATTTTTGGCGTTGATGATACTGGCTTGTGGGGAGGTCAGCAGCAGTTCTTCTAGATCTTCCTCTGGATCTTCTTCTGGATCTTCTTCCGGATCTTCTTCGGGATCTGGAGAACGGCCTGCTCCACAACCCGCTCCGGCACCTGCTCCACAACCCGCTCCCGCACCTGCTCCACAACCCGCTCCACAACCAGCTCCTGCACCTGCTTCGCAAACTGCTCCACAACCTGCTCCCGTGCCTGCTCCACAACCTGCTCCAGCCCCTGCACCCGCCCCACAACCTGTTCCGGCACCTGCTCCACAATCTGCTCCAGCACCTGCTCCTCAACCCGCTCCGGCACCTGCTCCACAACCCGCTCCGGCACCTGCTCCACAACCCGCTCCGGCACCTGCTCCACAACCAGCTCCGGCACCTGCTCCACAACCCGCTCCGGCACCTGCACCCGCCCCACAATCTGCTCCAGCACCTGCTCCACAACCCGCTCCGGCACCTGCTCCCGTGCCTGCTCCACAACCTGCTCCAGCCCCTGCACCCGCCCCACAACCTGCTCCGGCACCTGCTCCACAATCTACTCCAGCACCTGTTCCACAACCCGCTCCGGCACCTGCTCCACAACCCGCTCCGGCACCTGCTCCACAACCCGCTCCGGCACCTGCTCCACAACCAGCTCCGGCACCTGCTCCACAACCTGCTCCAGCCCCTGCACCCGCCCCACAATCTGCTCCAGCACCTGCTCCACAATCTGCTCCAGCACCTGCTCCACAACCCGCTCCGGCACCTGCTCCACAACCCGCTCCGGCACCTGCTCCACAACCAGCTCCGGCACCTGCTCCACAACCTGCTCCAGCCCCTGCACCCGCCCCACAATCTGCTCCAGCACCTGCTCCACAATCTGCTCCAGCACCTGCTCCACAACCCGCTCCGGCACCTGCTCCACAACCCGCTCCGGCACCTGCTCCCGTGCCTGCTCCACAACCTGCTCCAGCCCCTGCACCCGCCCCACAATCTGCTCCAGCACCTGCTCCACAATCTGCTCCAGCACCTGCTCCACAACCCGCTCCGGCACCTGCTCCACAACCCGCTCCGGCACCTGCTCCCGTGCCTGCTCCACAACCTGCTCCAGCCCCTGCACCCGCCCCACAACCTGCTCCGGCACCTGCTCCACAATCTGCTCCAGCACCTGCTCCACAACCCGCTCCGGCACCTGCTCCACAACCCGCTCCGGCACCTGCTCCACAACCCGCTCCGGCACCTGCTCCACAACCAGCTCCGGCACCTGCTCCACAACCCGCTCCGGCACCTGTTCCACAACCACCCCTGGGACCTGTTCCACAACCACCCCTGGGACCTGCTCCTCAACCCGCTCCGGCACCTGCTCCCCAACCCGCTCCGGCACCTGCTCCACAACCAGCTCCGGCACCTGCTCCTGCACCGGACCCAACGATAGGTAAGAATGGCCTTTTTATTAAAGGTTCCGGACTTAGAAACCCCGAGTACCCAAATCGATTATAACTTAATCTCGTGAATTTGAAATGAATTCAGATCGGTTGAGAATTGCACGTGATCTTGCATACTGGAATTGTATTTAGATCTTAATCATTTTTATTTGAATTGTTGAAGATTATCAGAAAAATGTGGGGGAATCCTATAGGGAGTGATGATGCGAGGATGCAATCCTGATGTGGGAGATACGGACCCGATATTCAGTTACCATTGATAACTATGAATGGATTTCCCCCCCGGGTTCTATAGTTCCCATATGCACAATTCAAATAGCCGGAACAGATATTGATGGCTCCATTTTTAGTCGAGCGTCTTTAAAGGTCAAGTCCACCCCATTGATTTGAATAAATCGAGAAAATCAAACTAGCATAACACTGAAAATTTCATCAAAATCGGATGTATAAATAAGAAAGTTATGACAGTTTAAAGTTTTATTTTTCACAAACATTGATATGCACAACTCGGTGACATGCAAATGAGACAGTCGATGATGTCCCTCACTATTTATTTTGTTTTTTATTGTTTGAATAATATAATATTTCATTTTTTACAGATTTGACAATAAGGACCGACTTGACTGAACCGTATTGTATTGAACAATGCTTATTCCACATGTTCAGGGGGAATAAATCGTTGTTTCACTTGACAATCGGGAGAAAATTAGAATATTTCATGTTTCATACAATAAAATACAAAAGAAAGAGTGAGTGAATGACGTCATCAGTCTCCTAATTTGCATACCGATCAGGATGTGCATATAACTGCTTTATGAAATTAAGCAAAACTTTAAAATGTCATAACTTTCTTATTTTACATCCGATTTTGATGAAATTTTCAGTGTTATGTTTGATGGATTTTTCTCTTTTTATTCAAATCAATTTTTGTTGGGGTGGACTTGTCCTCTAAGATGCAGAATAGAGAATATGCTTCGCGCTTTTATCTATTCGTACCTCCCCCCCCCCCCCCCCTTCCACTCCGGGGTCGGAGGGACCGCATGTGTATTCCCAAAATGTACGGTAAAGGGGTCCTTTTTCGCGAGGACAAGTCCGACCTGCTAATTGTAAAAAAAAGGGGTGTTTTTGACTTTTCACCCGGAGATTTCTTTTTAAAAAGGGGTGTTTTTTTTTTCTTTCTCTCTCTCTTTGGACTCCTGAGAAATTTGAAAAGGGGGTTATAAAATATCTTGAATATCATACAAACATTGATCAAATTCCTGAAATTCCTGCTAATGTTGAAAGCACATTCAGGATTATTTCATTTTGAAAGTTAAAAACATAGTCCCCCACGATCGACTCGATAGTACGGACTTCTCGAAATCTGCAAGAGAGATAACATCCCCGGGTATTGATGTTATCCCATTGTGATTCTGTTTACAAGTGATAACGGAAAGTAACAAATGCTGACACTGCTATTAACAGGACTTACCATTAACAAACATTTATGTCATGAGATTCTCATTTTTGGGGGGTTTCTTATGACTGCATTGAGTTCTGAGATCTCATTTTGAACATCAAAAGCTTTCCTAAGGTATAGAGAGTTCCCACAAGCAGCCATAATGGAGGAGAAACGATAAAACCCTGTGCATCAGACTGAAAAGTCATTGTTTTCATGGTTTTGCTATTGTTTTGTCCTCCATCATGACATCAGGGAACCTCTATCTATTGTAATGACAGCTTACCTGAGATGAAGGGGGGGGGGGTGTCCAGAGATGGGGGGTTGGAATGAGAGCTCACCTGAGATAGGGGGGGTACATGAGCAGTGTTCCGGATTTAAGGGGGTCTCCAGGGCAGGAACAGCCCGCGAAAAGGGGTATTCAGAAATTTTGGCAGACATGAGATAGGGGGTGATTACAAATGGAGGGAACGAGCATATATAGGCCTAGATGTACCCTAAATAACACTGAGGGGGGGGGGGGTCGTACCCAAACGTAGGCCTATATGGATGGGCTACTTTTTAAATGGTCTGCAGCTAGGCTAAGGCCTATCGAAACGATGTTCTCTATAGATCATAACTGACAAGCATCATTCAAACAATAGACTATTAAATTGTACGGTTAACGCATATTAGAGGAAAAACATGTATCATCATTTAAAAAATAAATTCACTAGTGTAATTACATTAATCATTCATTAAAGGAGCCAAATATCGAGTGCAGTTGAAATCACAACACTTTTTTTACGCTCCCCTTTGCCATTCTCCGCAGCCACACCGAGCATTACAAACTGTCCATCTGATAAGATCGTCAAGCATGCCGGTACCGGAGAATCGGCGACTGTGACCTGGCCTGAGCTGCAGACCTCTGGTTTTTCTGTGACGCCGAAGATCTACTCTTCTAAAGAGTCAGGGTCTATGTTTCCGGTTGGTGACACAACTGTTGTTGCTACAGCCTTCGCAGTCCCGCAGGCTGCTGTCTGTACGTTTACAGTTGAAGTCACGACTGGTGAGTATGAAATGCAGATGACAGGGATGGATCCAGCCTTCGTCAATAGGGGGGGGGGCTCGAAATGGGTTTTTTTTCACCCACCTTTTCCCCGATCGGCCGCTCAAAGTAGATTTTTTTTCTTTCTTTAAAGGGGTTAGTCCTATACAGACACTATTTAGCTTTATTCTTATAAAACTACATAAACATGTGATAATCTCATAGCCGTATTTAAATAGTGCGAGCGCGAAGCGCGAGCTATTTTTTTATTTCGTGTATTTTGTCCTGGAAATTGAACATTCTGGGCAATGTTTGTGATCCTAAACAAGATGCGTATGTAACTAGATTATCCCTGCGAGCGCGAAGCATGAGTATAATTTTTTTATCCAAGCCCAGGTTATCTTAAAATGACCTGTTACGGGCTGCTTTCAGTTAGCCATGAAGACGATCTTTCAACAATTAAATAATACGAGCGCGAAGCGCGAGCGAAAAAAAATGACATTGCCATTCTAAGCACTTTTTGTAATCATGAACGGGTAGGTATATAGCTAAGCAATTGACGCGAGCGCGAAGTGCGAGCTGAAAAAAACGAGATTTCAGACCTCAAAACGGGAAACTTTATTTATGTTTTCTGAATCATGAAAAGGATGGGTAATGGGGTATATTCCCACATTGATAATGCGAGTGCGGAGCGCGAGCAGAAAATTGGGACTCGGTGGTGGATCCGACGGATAGGGGTGCACTGCTGGACCCAGGCCCCCTCCTGCCACCCGGCCCCTGGAGAATGATAAAAAAAATCGGGAGTGAAGACCCTTATTTCGACTTCAGCTGTTTGTCAGACCTCCCCCGCCATTTCGGAAGATCTTTAATCCGCCCCTGCTTGGACTTCATAGCTGATAATACTAAACCCCCAAGACAGGCCTGAAATTATGGTGCCATGAGAAATGATATTCATATTTCAATCGTTGCACTCTAAAAAAAGGTTTACCCAATATTGGGTAAAATGGGAACATGCATGTTGCTTGGATAAAAAGATACCAATTATTTTGTAAATTTTACGCCATGTTGCGTTGAAATAGCCCAATATGGGGTAAAAAGAAATACACAGCAAACATGCATGTTCCCTTTCTACTCAATATTAGGTACAAGTTTACTGTTTTTTTAGTGTGATAGCGGGATGTGTGGATTCAAAGGCATGGTCATTCCCGATTCACACTTGCTAAATCTACCGTTTTGGGCGGTAGTCTACCGTTTTGTATTCATGATTTTTTTTTCTATCTACCACTTTTTCACTTTCTTTTCAATACGTTTTCACAAAAATTTTCTCAATATACACGACAAAATGTATGCGATAATGTTTCCCAAACTCATAAGATCTGTTTTAGACCGTAATATACCCCCAATATACCAGCATTTATATGCCTTGTTTCTATCCCACTTTGTATGATACCACATTATGGTGTTTTTGGAGGCGTAGAGGGGTACGGGTGGCTCGTAAAAAAATAAAGCGTTATTTACTCGAGATCGAGAACCAGTAGAAACTTCTCACTCATGCGCAAAGCATAGGTTCATGAACTACTCAAGAATAATGACGGATAAAGCGACAACTAAAAAACAAAGGATTGTTTGAGACAATACGTAAAGAGTAGCAATTTAATAGAAAGCAAGTTAATAAAAAAAATAAACTGCATTGAAAAAAATCTTTAAAAGGTAAGGGATATATTTGCAATCGAGTAGAATTTAGTTTACAATTTAATTTTGATGTATTTTTTCAAATATGATGGTATACACAGGGGCCGCGGAACGGTTTTCAAAGTGGGGGGGGGGGGGCTGAGCATGCAAAAAATCAAAATCATATGGCCGTTTTTGTCTCACCTGCATAGCAGAGTGAGACTATAGGCGCCGCTTTTCCGACGGCGACGGCGGCGGCGGCGTCAACACCAAATCTTAACCTGAGGTTAAGTTTTTGAAATGACAGCATAACTTAGAAAGTATATGGACCTAGTTCATGAAACTTGGCCATAAGGTTAATCAAGTATTACTGAACATCCTGCCTGAGTTTCATGTCACATGACCAAGGTCAAAGGTCATTTAGGGTCAATGAACTTAGACCATGTTGGGGGAATCAACATCAAAATCTTAACCTAAGGTTAAGTTTTTGAAATGTCATCATAACTTAGAAAATATATGAACCTAGTTCATGAAACTTATACATAAGGTTAATCAAGTATCACTGAACATCCTGCATGAGTTTCACGTCACATGACCAAGGTCAAAGGTCATTTAGGGTCAATGAACTTTGGCCGAATTGGGGGTATCTGTTGAATTACCATCATAACTTTGAAAGTTTATGGATCTGATTCATGAAACTTGGACATAATAGTAATCAAGTATTACTGAACATCCTGTGCAAGTTTCAGGTCACATGATCAAGGTCAAAGGTCATTTAGGGTCAATGAACTTTGGCCAAATTGGGGTATTTGTTGAATTACAGCCATAAATTTGAAAGTGTGTTGGTCTAGTTCATAAAACTTGGACATAAGAGTAATCAAGTATCACTGAACATCCTGTGCGAGTTTCAGGTCACATGATCAAGGTCAAAGGTCATGTAAGGTCAAAGAACTTTGGCCACGTTGGGGGTATTTGTTGAATTGCCATCATATCTCTATAAGTGTATTGGTCTAGTTCATAAAACGTGGAAATAAGAGTAACCAAGTATCACTGAACATCTTGTGCGAGTTATAGTAGTTTTCAAAATCAGCACTGCTGCTATATTGAATCGCGTGATGCAGGTGAGACGGCCAGAGCCATTCCACTTGTTACGTTTTTGTACACGGTTTTGGAAAAAAAAAGTAGGGGGCTGAAGCCCCCCCCCCCCCCCTGATACAGCATCTTTCTAAATTGCGATGATCGATGTATGCTTTTTTTCCTCGTATGTAAAATTTTGTAATTCCGAGTCGGCCTTTTGACCGCAAGTGATATTTGTAAATCAAACCTTTCCCCTTCTTTTCTCTGACTTTTCAATTCTTCTCTTCTATTCCATTTCATTTCATTCTATTCCATTCCGTTCTGTTCCATTTCTTTCCTTCATATTCCATACGTTCTATCCATTCTATTCTATTCCGTTCTATTCCATTATTTCCATTTCTTTCCGTTCTGTTGTGTTCTGTGCTACAGACAAACCAACGATTTCGAACTGCCCCGAAAACATCCAGCAAACCCTTCCGTCTGGACAGACTGAGGTTGCCGTTAGTTGGACGCCCCCTACGGCCACACTTCCTCTTGGGCAGCTCTATTTTGCTCCAAATTTGAATCCTGGGACCGAGTTAAGTGCTGGGACTTCAACTGTCGTGTACACAGCAGTTGACGCTCAAAGAAACTCAGCCGTATGCTCCTTTACCGTAACAATCAGTGAGTATATATATATTCATGGAGGTAACAATTAAGGAAACATGTCGCGTGTCCAGGGTATACAAAAGAGGATGCCCCTTTTTAACAAAATATATATATTTACATGCCCGCCCCCCCAAAAAAAAATATATATTAATAATAATAGTAGTAGTAGTAGTAACAACAGCAACAACAATATAACAATACTAGTAACGATGATCAGATGATGATAATATACTATAATAATGATGATGATGATGATAATAATAATAATGATGATAATTGCAATACTAATCATAATAATGATTATGATAATGACAGTAATGATGAAGAGGAAGAATAAGAAGTAGAAGAAGAGGAGGAAGGAGAAGAAAAAGAAAAGGGAAAAAGAAGACGAAGAAGAAGACTTCCCCTTTAATAATGTTTAGAATAATTAATAACCTTATTATAAGACTCATGTTATTTTCATATCCGTTACTATGCATTTTTTATCAACATTTGTATTAGATTTGTTATGTTTTCTCGTAGTCATCACCTAGTCTGCAGGCACAGACCCCTCGTTTGTGCAATTCACGTACATGTAGTGTATATGATGCAGTCTGAAGAAGTGAGACTAGATTCACTATGTGACTGGCAGAGAGTTTGGCGTCTACAAAAATGTGTAGTCGTCACTCAAGATAGGGTAATTGATTAGTGTCAAATA